>NW_028261390.1:53313391-53466499 GCF_051295495.1 Thamnophis sirtalis | reverse complement strand
CCTGCAGTGCTGCATTTAACCACTGCGCCACCTTGGCTCTTCAAATAACACTTTGGGGTGAATGACACCCCTTCAGATGTATTACACTTTCCTGGCATAGCTTTTCTGGACTCTTCAGAATGCAGTATTAATAAAAATGAACAGAAAATCTTTTAAAAACACTATTTAAGCTGCATGATCAGCAATGGGAAGTTTTAGACTATTGCCCTGGTTTTGTGAAATCTATTTTCCTATATTTAGCTTTTTCTTGAATTATTTCACCTGCATGTAAAGTTAATAGAAGTTTGTCAAGGGATGAGAGGGAGATGAAAGAAACTTACCCAGGTGGTATTTTGGGTAACAGTTTGATATTTGGCCAGTACTACATAACCGCTTCTTATTCCTTTTTCTTCTGTTCAGCTCAGTGAACTTGCATTGCGTCTTCTTCCGCTTCCTCATTTTTTTAGGGGTCTCGATTGGGCCATCCTCAAAAGCGACACGTTTGCTTGACTTCTTGACTTCATTGAGCAAGCTGGAATGCCTGCTTCTGTCAGAAGCCCCTCCATTCCTTTCATCATTTTCAGCCATACTCGGCTGAACACAGGGGGACCTCAAAGGGCAACCATTTTTTTCTGGGCAATAGATGTGGCTGCTGCAATGTTCCATAGATTCTGAAGTAGAGATGGCAAAGTTCTTATTAAACACATGCTGTTTATCCACTGGATTAATTTTCTTCAAAAATATTCGACAATCCTTAAAAGTCTGCCCTCTCCGTGCACTTTCATTACATTCATTAGGGGCATGTGCTTGTCCAATACTTTGCTGATTGCTGTACTTGGATTTACTACTTGGCCTACAGTTTGAGAGTGAGTCACACTTTGTGCTGAGGTCAGACAATTGTGTATCTTGTTGAATAAATGCATCTCCGATTTCATTTCCAGTTGCTGAAGTGATTCTGTAAGATTCCAACAAAGTTGTTGGCTGAGTTTCTACTGGGTCATTCTCAAGGCTTGTACATAGTTTGTTAAGTTTCCCAGTTGCATCATTCAAACACTGACTTTGGGAGAAGAATCTCAAGTTTTTCTTTTTTGATTTCCAGTCAGATGTTCCATGATTATACAGTTTTTTCACTTGTCGCCATCGAGCATGTTGCAAGTTCTCAAATTTAGTTCTCAATTTAGTTAAGGTAAAGCTATGCTCCCTGCTTAAGACTTGAGATCTGACAATGTTATGTAGAAGCTGCAACTTTCCTGTTGATTTTGAAGGTGTGGACAGTGCAAATTTTTTAAAGTGCTTTCTCAAAGGACTAGTATTACAATCATTTTGTCTTGTTCCCATTTTGAATTGACTTGTATTGATTACTTCAAAAGGATTACGAGCATTTGCTTTTCTGACTAGTGATAGTGATTGTGTTTCTGTTGTTTGCATAAACCATGCACATAAGTCATCTATGCTGCATTTTTTCTGGAAAAGCATTCTTATAGGTGAATTTTCCAGTTCCAAAATGCAGGAGTCCAAAGGATTTGATACTTCAATGCTACTATCTTGTTCAACATGACATGTTCCATTATATGGCCATTTCTCATATTCTTCTCCATTCTCCCTTCTCACATGCAACCAAGTCTTAGTTATCTGGTCATATCTACTGTTTAGTTCTTTTAACAAAGAATCATTAGAAATGGAAGGATCCCACCATCTAAGGGAATTGGATGAAATTAAAGGATCCAAAGTAATATCACCAATGGATCTGGATTTACTATTCTCAGAACTATTTTTTGCATTGTCTGCCCTTGTATTTATTGAGGTATTTTTGGGTGGCATTTTTGAATGCTTTACTTTGCGATCTTTACTATTTTTCAAACGGAGTTTACACGGTTTCTGCAAAAAGGCACGTTTACAAGAAAATGAGCTAGAAGATGCTGATGAATGTACAAAAGGCAATGATGGTCTTCTAAGGGAGTGTCTCAAATGAGTTTCAGACCTTCTTGAAGCAATGATAATCTTGGGTGAAAAATTCCCTGCTTCATCATTGCAAAGGCTTTTAAAATCATCGCTTTTATTGCATTGCTTAGGATCCTTCTTAGATGGTTCACAAGCTTCTTGTTCTAAGGGAGGCAGACAGCTGCTGATACACACTTTTCTTTCCTGAGATGAAATCTGATTAACAGTCACTGATATGCCAGATATTTTTACTTTTGCTGGTCTGCCAGGTTTTCTAATAATATTTAAAGGCTTTTGGTTTGGTCTGATATTGCTGCAATGGGATGGTAGCACAAGGCTGCTTTCTAGTGGTCTAACATCCTCATAGCCACATGTAGAGGTTTTTTCTTTTGTAGAATATTGCATAATTTTAGATTCTGGCAAGTTGTTCCTGGCATCTGAGCTTAGTGTTATTTGATCAAGGTCACATACAACACTGCAGTAGCTGTGAGGTTCTGGTGCAGTTTTAACTATATTTAGGCTACCTTCAGAAACACACCTCTTAATCCTTCGAGATCTTCCAAAAACAACAGTCACTGTAATATTTTTGTAAATGTTCTCTTCCTCTAGACATTCCATGTTAGAGTTGGCATTTTTTGCAACACCAATGGAGTCCTTCCTATGACTACCATTATTACTCACATCAACTTTTGGTTTGGGAGGTCGTCCAATCGGACGCTTAATTTGTTTTACAACCTGAGGACCAATTTTTTTGGGTCTCCCAGGTTTTCTTTTCAGGGAGGATCCAATGTTGCCTTGTTCCACAGGTTCTTCCTTAGGCTTAGGATTGGTTACAGTGGCAACTGTTGTAGGAAAACCAGTTCTCATTTTATTTGTATCTGTATTTTCATTATAGCTGCATTTATCAATAGATACTTTTTCATCAGAATCCTTGGCCTCCAACTGTTTTCCCAACAGCTTATTTGTTTTCTCCTGAAGAGAATAAAGATCAATGTTTAATTTGGATGAATCATTCACAGAGGTTAGTGTGTACTTGATTCCTTCACTGCTATTAATCTTGGAAAGGAACATAAGTTTTATGGGGCTAGTGTAATTCAATGTTGATGAATTGTCCTCCAAATGAGAATTTCCTTGGGATTCTTCCTTATTTAAGGTCAACATATTTGAATCTAATATTGAGGGTTTCAAAAGTCTTTCATATCCTTCTTCACAAGATACATTTTCTTTTTTTGGCATACAATCACTTCTGTTGCTATTTCTAGCTGGTAAATGACTCTGTGATAACACACATTGCCCCTTACTTCCAGTTTCACTCACGCTAGTAAGGAGGCCAATTTTAGATTTACTGTTCACATCAGAATTTTGAACGTCTTTCATTTTGCCCAATATTTTATAACCATTACACATGGGCTGTGTGGCCTTTTGAGCCATATTTATTGTATCTTCCAAATGCTTTACAACAACATGTAGACTGGTTTTCTGCATAATCTTATTTATATTTTCATTGCTACATGACTTAGCTTGAAAATCTTTGAGAATTTTATCCCCTTCTATGCTAGCAGCAGGTTTTGATTTTATGTTTTTCCTTAATAAAAAATTATTTGCTACATACAACGAGCACCATTTAGGAGAGAAAATATTATGTCTGGTTCTCTCCAGGCCTCTATCATAATCTCCTTTCACACCAGCTGGATCCACATCTAGTTCAAGTCCACATTGTGTTTTAGCCAAAACCGTTTGAGAGGTTGTAGAGCTGTTTGCTGCAAATGTTACAAAATCATAACTGGTTTCTGAGCTGATGAGAGGTAGTACTATAGTTTCTTTTTGACCTAGTGGCAAAAGCTTCGACTTAGAAGAAAATGTCCCATCTTTATTTTCATAGCCTTGTACATCAAGCTCTTTTAATGTATTGTATTTGTCATTTTTTGTATATTTTTTAACTTTTCTCTGTGAATTTGCCTTCTTTCTTAAGAAAGTTTCATCAAGGCTAGCCAACTCTCTTTTGATTTGCAAAGACTTTCGTCTAAATAGACATGAATTGGGAGAACTATGCATTGCAAACAAAGTTTCTTGTCGTTTGCGAAATCTTGTTTGGATAATTTTATTTTCCACTTGCTTATCATGTTGATTCAGTAATTCTGTAAAATTGTAATCATTGGTCTTAGCATCATGTAAGAGAGATGTAATGAAGTTCCGTAATTTAGAATCAGTTTCTGTTCTTTCATCGCTCTTAGGTAATTTTGCCAATATTTCTGTATCAGTAGTTTCTATTGATTTCAACTTCTCATTGATTCGATCCATTAAATTCTGAAATACATCAGCATTTTCAAGCTTTTCAAGCTTATCAGAAATTGTAAGGCTATTTTCTTGATTCACAGTTGCAATGCCTTCCTGCAGGTTATCGGGCACTTCTGCAAGATATGTTTGATATGTTTGATTTTTCTCCTTGTGTTCAGTGGGAAATAGTGAAGGAGGCTGGTTATAGGGTTTTTCAGGTGTGTTATCTTCAGCCAATTCCTTTGGAGAATTGTACCCATCAGCTTCCACAGGAGACAATGGCGGTGGTGAAGGGCTGCGGCCTTGGCTACCCCTATTAATTTTTTCCCCCCTTGGAAAGAGGTATGTATACAAATCTGCCTGGATAGAATGGATCTTACATAGTTGTAGCTGTTTGGGACAGTGCCCATGAGGATGGCAAAGCAAAGAATTTTCTTTGTTCATTATTGTGTTAACAAAGCCTGGGGCCATTGAGTGGCATGTCAAACAATCCTTATTTGGTCTTATATTTTGTGAACGGCACCTTTTCATCAGCATGTTGTCATCACAACTGAAGCCTGGAATATGAATCTCATCTTCCTCTCTCTCAGAATATTTAGGGTAAGGCAGTTGACTACTGCAACCTGAATAACATGATTCTTGGATGAAAAATTTCAACATGGCTAAAGTCTGATGCCAATGATATGAACATAAGGAAGTCAACACCTTGTTTAGAGTAGAATTTCCTCTTTCCAATTTAGTTGTTTCCTCTAGTTTTGCACCAGCAGCTGTACTTGAACTGAAAACATAAAGCAGATCGAAACAAAAAGTAAATTACAATTAAATATGGAACATATGATAAAAAACCTAATGAAAATATGGTATCATTCAAAGCTTATAAAAATGTTATATTTATAAAAATGTTACACTTCTGCTCAATGCATTTTGTAAACACATTGTAAAGGGGGAAAAAAACTTAGCAAAAAAGCTTAGCAAGATGTGTTTCCATGTAATGCATTCCGTAGCATTCTGTTTACTATTTCAAGAGCAATTAAAGAATTTTTTAAAATCCAACAAACTGTTTAAATAAAGAAATTATAGTTATGATTCTAACTATATTTTAATCATACACAAACTATATTGAAATCAACAAGGACTCAGATGTCTTCTGTATAAATTCCACTTTAAAGTAAGAAATCCCATGTATCTTAAAAGAACATTTTGGGATATATACCTGGCACAGAGATGACATATGTACAAGACACAATTTTTGTACTTGTGTCATATTTATGGAGGAAAGTGACAGTTTGCTGAGCAACCCCTTATTTTTAATAATGATATTTAGGATTAGGGAGGAGAACATATACAAATTAAATGCCATTTTGAAGCTTTTCTATGAGATGTCCAATGGAATAAAAACCAATTCCTTTTTAAGATCTTATTTTAGAGGGAAAGTATACAATTAAGCAAATTAGTATATTTAATTCCTTATTACATTAATGAAAATAAAAAAGCTTCTTATTCTGCCTATGCTTAACTTAATCTACCTATGTGCTTAACTTGATCAATTTCTTGAAAATAAGTATCTTCTCAGAGAATCAATTCTTTTTAAGTCTTTGCCACAAAATATTTCCCTGTCTTTCTCTTGTTGTGTATAATTGGAATTTAACCTGTGGATTTCCTAGGACATTGAGGGACAAGATTAACAAACTGTAATATATAATGTATACTTTTCTGGTAAACTAAACTATATACAGAGCTCTATTTTATTAATTATTAAAGTGGCTTTCAGATGGCAGATATATATTTATCTGTATATATTTTAGTTTATAAAAAACTATATACACACAGTGACTACACACACCCACACTCACACCATTATGTGTATAAATATGTGTCTTCCTCTAGAAGTAAATAAGTTAAGTCAGCTATAACTAAGAATTCACCTACACCTACTGCCTGAAATATTCCAACTACAAAATATTAAAAATTGTTACTACTTACCAAGTCATTAATTCAAACTGAAAATTGTTCACAACAAAAAGTAAATAGTGATTTAACGGGGGAATTTGCATAATGTAGCCTCAAATATTAATGTCTATCAATAGTTTTAAATGTAAGTAATATACAATTCTGTTTCAGAAAAGTAATGTATTTCAAACAGATCACCAAACTCTGAACATGACACACTATCCCAGCAATGGTGAAATCTACTCCAAAATTACAACCATATGATAGTAATCAATCCTGTCTAATCAATTTAAGAAATGACTGTTTTGATTCCTGCCTTTCTGAAGAAACCAGTTAATAGGATGCAACATCAATAACGTGTCTTTGGAAATCTGTGTAAAATCATATTAAATTTCCATTATCTCCAGCTAAATTATCTCAGGGTTCTACCGATTAGGTTGACAAGTCACTGCTAATCTGAGAATTAATCGGCATTTAGATGACTGAATGATGTGATCCTTCAAAGGGGGACTCTATCTACAAAGTATGAATGTTTCTTTGCAATGGAAGTACTGACCATAAAGAGTTATTCAAAGCAGGGCTGATGAAACTATTTGGTAAATATATTGTAGACAAAAATGATAAATCTTGCTCTTAACTCTGCAGGTATATGTTCACACAGTATGCAAGCATGTAGTATAGAAAGGGATATCTCTTATAGTTCTTCAGTAATCTGTCCCTTCACAATCTTTATTAAGGTTTATTTGCTGATCCTCAGTTCAGACATTTAGTAGAAATGCATATACTATGGTGTGTGTGTGTGTGTGTGTGTGTGTGTGTGTGTGTGTGTGTGTGTGTATGTATGTATGTATGTATGTATGTATGTATATATATATATATATATATATATATATATATATATATATATATATATATATATATATATATAGTGTGTGTGTATGTATGTATCAACAATTCAAACTTCATAATCTTTTCCTCTCCTATATGATAATAGAAAAATTGTAAAGTTATTAAATAGAATGTGTTTATTAACATATTTTGCACCATAAAAGTCACACAATTCTGAAGTTCTGGAAACTGAGGCTTAATTGAACTATGCAGTCTGCAAATGAAAATTTATGAACATAATTTAGTATTAATTTATAATTATAGTTATAATGCTACAATTCAATTTCTTAAACTTAACAAACCAAGGGCACAATCATGAAGTCTTACTGCACAAAGAAATATGTAGATGTGCAAAAGAGCAGCACTTTATCTATTAAGTTATCTTTCCTGGTGTCTAATGTGCCTTGCTTTATAGTTCAGTCTGCACTGCCATTTTACCAATAAAATTAGGCCCATAGAGTAAATCAAGTAAGCCATCATGAAGCATTTTTCTTTTACTGAATGACGAATCAATCACACATCAGTGTTGTAAATTTATGTGCAAAAGCATTGAAGTGCTTTACTAAAAATTACAACATAGAAACACATTAAGAAATTCATACAATCAGATCTGGAAATATAACAACACAAAGAGGAAACAGAATTACAGTACATGTACAACACAAGACAAATACATGGAATTCATTAGAAAATATTGTAATAAATAATTCATGAATTATAGTGCAATTGATTTATGCATAAATAGAACTAATTGCCTAGATATTGGTTATTAACAAAATCTGTCAAAAATCAAGGCAGCCACAGAGTATTACTAAATTACTGCAACAATGAAAATACTGCAATTTAAAACAAAAACAAAACACAAATACAAGTATTTGTACTGTAAACAACTAAAAAAAATCAGTCTCACTAAAGTTATTATACAATTTAATGTAATATAAAATAGTCATTAGCTACCAGAAATGGTTTAATTTACTGAGCAGTAGTTCTAAAAACAGAGGCACTGTTTTTTTTCTTTTTAATATAAAATACTTGAGAAACATTCAAATAAATAGAAAGCAAGAAGGCCTGCTTTCATCTTCATTTAAAAGTCTACTGAAATATGAATTTTCAAAAACTTGTCAATTTCTAAGTAGTGACTGGTAACTGAATTTGAAAAATTATAATTTAAAATTATAATTTAAATAGCCTTTTGAATGGATACAATGGGGCAGATGAGGGGGGAGTTTATGTATTTCCCTGCTTTTCCTCAGTTGTATAATCAAAGATTCAGCCTATTCATTACAAATAATTAACGTTTCTTTTTAAAACTTACAGATTGAACATTATCTACAAACTATCAAAAAATATTTTAATATACTATTTCTGGCCAAAAATAAATACAAGTACGAAAATGCTGAAAATTAATTGTAACATTACATACAAAACTACCACAGTTAAAGTCAATAGCAAAATGATCCCTGATTTTATGAATCCTGTTACTTTTTGGTCAGGCCACCATTTAAATGATATTAAAAGAGTACTGCAATTTGTCTTTGATATAGACCTGAATTTAATATTGTCTAAAACATTTTAAAAAATGGCTGGGAACAAGCAAGTCCCAATCGTGAATGGGTGTATTCTTCCTCCTTCCTTGATCATCCTATCCTTATCTCATAACCTTCAGGAATAAGCTGGGGGAATTAAGGAGTTGTAACAGGAAGTTGGATGTAAAAGCTTTGTATCCCAAGTCCACACATCAAGCAATGAACCACAGATCCTAGCAGTCCTCCAAATAAACCTGAAATCTTGTTTTCTATTGGGGAAATATATTATTAATGAATAATCTTAATCCTGATGAACATATGGCTTAGTTCTTTAAAATGAAGGATGACCTTGACAAATGTTAATCTCATCTGTGGTATGACTTTTAATTTTTGAGCTTGTTTTCCATGCAGTTGAGCTGAAGAAAATTCAGCACAGATCACGTAAATTCTCAATGAATTGATTACATGGTTGTGTTGCTTTCATTTGTAAGTAACCCCAATTTATTAGGGGTCAAATCTCTTCCTAGTCTATTCTGAAATTACCAAGTTGAATGACATCTTCAAAAAGTATCAAATGTGAATATACTATAGACAGTACAATTCACAGAATTTAAAGAATGAACTCTTATATTAAGTGAAGTTAAACATATTCAGTCAACCATATATGGGAAAAAGAACAATTTTGGAAATATTAATTTTCCTCATATAAAATCTAGTTTTTTCAATGAAAAATTGATGTCTTCATTCATATGTAGAAATGGTAGGAAATGATAAAGTTATGTAATATATAAAATCAAATGAGTATGGTCCTTCTAGTAAGCAATTGCTTACCCACAGTGAAACTACTGTAGAGCTCCAGAGAAATTTATTCCTCCCTTTGCTCCCTAACTAAAGATGCATTGAGGCATATGATCGATCGATCAATCGATCGATCAATCAATCAGTCAGTCAATAACTGCAAGTTTTTGAATTCCCACACTGATAGATATTTGATAAAGATAACACAAATGCAAGAACTTGTATAATTTTAGTAAGTAGTGCAATTGCCTAGGAATACATGAAAAGCATGCAAACCTTTTAATTCCCTTGAAGCTCAAAGGTCTGTTAGCACATTTGTAAGGTGAGCACATTTCTTTCTGAATCCTACTGGATTTTCTCTGTGAGAAGGATCATTTCCAATTATGAGTTATCTGAAGATCATTCAAAAACTGTAATATAAAGCACTGTCCTCTGAGGTTTCTCATATATATATATATATATATATATATATATATATATATATATATATATATATATATATATATATATATATATATATATATATATATATATATCTGTGTGTGTGTATTACATACATATATATGTGTATATATATATGTATACACACACACACGCACAATAGTTCTTATATTATAAAATAAATAAAATGAAATGTCCAGCTTCCATATAGTAAATACACAAAGAAATTCTAGTACTGAAAATTCAAAACAGTTTTTACTGTTTTTTAAATCGGTAATTCTATCAAGACCCTGAACTGCAAGATTTGGTTATTAGCAAAATGATGATGTATCGGCCCACCAAAATGAAAACCTGATATTCATTTTGATAAACTGAAAAAGGTTTGAAATGTCACAGCAGCGAACACGTTACTGTTATCATGAGGTTTTCAGTAGGAGTGTTAAACAATCCTTAAATAAATGTAAGTAGTCATAAAACCAACTAACTACCAGCACACTTAAATTAATATAACCATTTTCAAGCTCATTCTGTGCACATTATGAAACATGCTCTAATATGCATTCCAACTTTTCTCTTCAACCCTTATAAGTTAGCTTATTTTCTATACTAAAGGAAAACCATTTTATGTATGCCTTTAGTATTCCATCTCATTTCATAGTTATTCTATCGCTACAACTAAATTTGTCAGTTTTTACAAGCATATATTTTGTAAACACCAATTTCTTGCTAAACCAACAATAACATTTTAATAATCCAGTTTTGTTGCTAACACACTTTTAAAAATGAAATATTTACTTTATATCCAATGTTACGCTCTAATGTACTTTCTTTTTCATTGTCTGGTTTTAACTAATACTTCATATCAGTTTCCACATTAAGAAACTAGAACTGTCCTCTTCCCTTGATTTGCTTATTTTCAGTTGCGAGCGACTTCTGAAAATATTTTGAGAGGATAAATGCCCTAAAAGCACGAATCATGTATTTCCTTAATAGGATGGATTACTGAGCTAGCGTCAATCTTCAACAGTAAAAAGTAATATTTCACATGACAAATAGAAGTTGTTCCCAACATTTTATGCTGACAACTAAATAAAACCTGAATCCTTTTCACTTATTTGTACAAGGATTATATTAAATACAAACTATCACAATTGTGATCAATTCTATCATATTGTCCACAGTGAAAACCCTGAATAAAATTATTCTTCAAAAAGGCATGTATGTGGTTTCTGAACTGCAAAATTTCATTTCTTCTAAGTGAACATTTGTTTCTCCCGCATATATGCTTACACCTGCACACGCACGCACACACTCACACACGTGTACACAAACACACGCGCGCGCACACACACACACACATGCACACATACAAACACAGTGTTTCTAACAAATTAACTACATAGGCTTGCTGCTATTTTTGCAGGTGCCAGTCCCTGAATCAGTGATATTAAACATCCCAGTGTCTGGTAATCGGAGCTTCTTCTTCGGAGGTGTCTTCAGAGTTCCAGATCTCTCTTTAACTTTGTATTCTAAAGTGCTGTGAGGTACTCCATAGATCCCTTGTGCTTTGGAAACGCTCATTTTCCCGCTCATTACCATTGCAATAGCTTCCTCCATTATTTCATGATCATATTGCCGGTAGCGACCACGTTTTTTCCTTGGTTGTTTATTATCCTTACGGTCTAAGCCGTCTTCTGTGGATTCGGAGGTGCCATCAACAATGCCGTTCTTAGTATTAAGACACAAAGGAGAGAGGTCCCCATGCAAAAAATAGGTGTCCAGACTTGAAGGAGTTACAGATGCAGAACATTCCACTTTGCTCTGTTTGGGGAATATAGTTTTCAGTTTTTGAAGAGCTGATCCTTCTAAGACTGATGAGGTTTTGGAAACATGGTACATAACATCCAGAAGTCCAGCATTCTCATGCTGTTTGGGAACAGCACTGATCCTCAGCTGAGGAATTTTTAATTGCACAGCTGGAGCTGACATTTCATATTGTACACTTTCATTTTTTTCTTTAAACTGAGTGACCATTCTTTGCAAAGTTAACTGGTGGAGGTAATTGGAAGCTGTTGGGAATCTTAATTCTGAGGTTTCAAGTAGACTAAGTTTATTTTTTTCTGTGCACTTTGCTTGAGCTTTTGCCCACAAGGCTACTTTTTGCAGCACGGCACAGGGTTCTGGACTGTCCTTGTAAGAACAGATATCCTTGAAATCTCGAGTTTTGTTTTTAAAGAGTGCAGGGTTTCCTGCTGGTAAGGCTTCTAAGTGGAGAAGTAAAGTTTTTTGAGGTATGCCATAAAGGATGCCTGCTTTATTAATGTCCAGTGCTCCAGACTGAACGTCTTTCAAGGCTTTTGAGAGCAAACCATCTGCAAACTCAGCACTTCTTTCCACAAAGTCCTCTCTGTTTCTGTGGAGTCTCCTGGATGGATGGAATGAAACGATGGTGAACTGATGCATGAGAGACTCTCACACAGCTATGGAAGGGAAGGGTCCACTCCTTTATTATACTCCTTGCTTAGGTAACATCACTGCTTCTGACACTTTTAAGGCTTTGAGTTGTGGTAGCTATTGATTACCATAGCAAATGTTATAGAGTTCTGGTAGGACCATGTGAGAAAATGATAGCCCAGCTTCTAGAGCAGCCCTTCCAAGAACTTTAAATCCTAGCTCAGGATTTGGCAACTTTGTCATCTGTTTTCAATTCCCTTTTGACAGATGCTCGCAGAGTAACACTTAAAACTTCTCTTTTCACAATCTAACATCCACTGAATGTCCCCATCCTAAAGGAGTTTTGTTAGTAGAAACGTGACGTTACCGCTAAACAAGTAATAAAAGAGTCAACCCCCTTATAGAAACGTTGTTTATAACTATTAAAAAGAACCTTAACATATCCAGTTTTTGTAAAAAATGCAATTAAAAGTCCTAAATACTACTTCTAATTTCTAGTAAAGTTAGAAATGTGTGTGACTAGTAGGGGGACAGGGAGATAGAAAGAAAGATACGTAATGCAAGCAGTTTTTCTGGGGTTTTTTCCCCCCAAAAGAATAATTCTATTACACAAATGATAAGTGACTGTTATGACTGGAAAGATGTCAGAATTATAACATGTTACTTTAATGTAATTTCAGTAAATATTGATCACAGCAGCATATTAACCATTCATAAATGGTATCTCGGTAGCATGTCATCACATACCATAGTAAAATAAAAATGCAAGAGCCTTCTCTTTTTGGGGTACTAAAATTGTAGTTCCTTTAATTTTCTTCTAACATCCAAAATCTATTAAAATGTAAAATATTTTTCTTTTTCCAATGGTAAAGGTTTAAACTCATATCAAATAGTTTTGATTCTATTACTTAGTTTCCTAATTGCATTATGTACATAAGCATTTTATTTTATTTTTAGGAACATGAACTAAAGTTTGGTGATTGTTCTGATAACTTTTCTTTAACAGAAAAAAGTGAAAAACACAAAATGAATTATATGAGTTGTACACAAACATACAATTATGAGTGAAACCCTGGCATAAGCAAAGAAGAAGAGTGTGTCAACATACATTTTATATAAGTCAATTCCAAAATAAATCTTCACATTTCTCTTACTTCCACCTACTCCCTTTAAAATAAAGCAGAGTAATGCTTATTATGCTTACCCAGACAATGAATTTTCAGAACATGACCCATCATACTGTGACTGTTCCAAGTTTGTTTTCTTCGTAGAGAGATCTAGCACTCCATCTCCTATTATAAAAATGGAGCATGAAAACATATACTATTATCAATAACAAAATGACAAAGGGCAACTGCTAAGACACTCTCATGCTATACATCAATTTCTGTTATTAACCTTTATGTCTTGTGCTGTGCAACTCAAGGATGATGCCAGTACTATTATTGCAAACACTCATTACTTTAAAAAAAAATTCAGTTGGTCTCTGAAGACTGCAGGTGCCTGCAAATGTTGCCCATTTGACTTTCTTTATTCTTGCTAATAGGAGGACAGCACTAAGTAGATAAACCCTATCCATCAGAATTACATTGTGGAGTCTGAATTAGATTAGAACAGTATTCTGCTCTTTTTCAACAGTTCCCAATATTTAAAAACTTCTGGACAGTAAAATCAATTCCAGGATTTAAAAATTAAAAAGATTTAAACATTGTACTTGTGGGAATATTCCAATAGGGGGAATATTTCAAAATGCAATATTCAGCTAATGTGGAACAATGTATCATAGAACAGACGCATTGAGAAAGATAATTGTAAATACCATATTTTTCGGACTATAAGACGCACCAGAGTATAAGACGCACCATGATTTTGAAGAGGTAAATTTTTTTAAAAAGTTTTTGCACTCTGCATGCCTCCCAAGCCCTCTGCACTCATTTTTTGCAAAAAAAGGGGGGGCATGCAGAGGCTTGGGAGGCTTGTAGAGTGCTCCTGGGGGATAGGAGGACCAAAAACAAGAAAAAAATGGCCTGTTTTTTGCTTTTTTTTTGCTCTCCCTAGCCCCCAGGAGCACTTTGCAAACCTCCCAAACCCTCTGCACGTCCATTTTTGCAAAGAGGGCGGAGTTTTGGTAGGCCAAAAATGCTGTATTCAGTGTATAAGACGCAATCAGATTTTCACTCTTTTTTGAGGGAAAAGGGTGCGTCTTATACTCCGAAAAATTTGGTAGTTATCTTTCGCAACCACCAACAGTACACACTGGAAACTCAGATTGAACAACAGGCCCAAAATGAAAAATGGCTCTTCACTACCACAGGACCTATTAACCAATAGTGCAAATCCCATAGCTGAGAATTGTATACATTTCTTATTTTTCAAAGTGGCTCTTTGATGATGAAGATGATAACTTAATTTGAAGATTTATTTAAGCAGAATTTTTAAAAAAAATCTCAGTAAAATATCAGGTATTAATAATGAATTATAATCTTGTATTAAATCATAGGTTAGTAAGTTTCCATTATTGTTAATTCCTGGTATTATCAAAAGAAAACTCAAGGAAAAAGTTCTATGCTATTTTTTATAATAATAATAACATATACAGGTAATTCCCAAGTTACAACAGTTCACTTAGCGACTGTTTGAAGTAATGACCTACCTCCCCAACTACTTACGAACCAGTCCCAAAATTATGAATGTTGCAGCACCATGGCCATTGTTCACACTTACGAATGACAGCAGAGGTGCTGCAACATTTGCCTTGCCTATTCCCCCCACCCCTCCTCTCGAGACTCATTTACCTTGCACAGATCAGTCACGGTTTCTTTGCCTGCTTTGTTGTTTCAGACCTTCAGTGCATTCACAGAGAACAGAGGCCTCTGTGCAAGATTAGTAGCGCAAAATCTCGTGCTACTGATCTTGTGTAATCTCGCACTACTTTAGGCCTCTGTTCTCTGAGAATTGAGGCCTAGAAGCCTGAATATTTGCAAACAGAGGGAAGACTTAGGTCCTTCAGGCCTTCCCTCTGTTTCCTTGCCGAAGTCTACAGGGAAATTGCATTCCTGGAGGCTTCGGCAACCCTTTGCAAAATGCCTGTCGGCACCAGCGGAGCTTGGGAGGGGTGGACGCATCCCTCTGAAGATCTGTTCCTACCAGCAAAAGCTTTTTACACAAGGCTGCGGAAGACTAGTGGGATGCAATCCTCAAGCACTTTTCCAAGAGAAAGGAGGTACAGAGGGGGGTGCGAGTGCCTCTGGACTTCCTTTCTCATCACTGAAGGCCTCCTCAAGCACTTTGGCAACAATAAAGGCGGCCCGAAGAGGCATGTGCATCCTTCCAGGCCTTTTTCGTTGCTGAAGGCCTCCTCATGGGTCACCAAAGGTCTCCTCAAGTGCTTGGCGGCACTAAAGGAGTCCTGGAGGGGTGCGCGCATCCCTCTGGGCCTCCTTTTTCATCACTGAGGGCCTCCTCAAGTGCTTTGTCGATGAGAAAGGGGGGAGCAGGAAAAGAAACAGAGAGGCTGGAGAGGAGACAGATCTTCATGATCAGGTAAGTGACCCGGAATGGCAGGATGGGGGAGAGCACTTCAGGTAAGTGACCCGGAATGGCAGGATGGGGGAGAGCACTTGTAGGGACCCCAGAGGAGGGGGAAAGATATCTCAGTTGATCAGGGGAGGTCTTGGGTGGTCCAAAGCAGATGGCCTGTTCCACTGCTAGGCCGCCCCTTGACTTCCCACTCTGAGATACCTCATGTGCAGTTAACAATCCATGCATTCGATTAGTGAATGCATAGGCGAAAGGAGGGAGTGATTGTGGTCAAGTCACTCCTACGAAACCTTGGCTTACAAATGTAATTGGCAGGTTCCATTACATTTGTAACTCAAGGACTACTGTAATTTCTGCAATATAGCAGAAACAAGGATTTTTTTCTGCAAAAGATTTCACTTTCTTCTCCTTTGATCAGTGGTGGGTTTCTACCGGTTTGGACTGGTTCAGTCGAACTGTTAGCTCTGACTGCAAGACGGGAGCGAACTGGTTCTCTGTTTCTGTAAAGGTGGGTCCGCCCGCCCGCCCGGGAGTTATACTGAATTAGAATTCTTATACTGACCTTTATTTCTGCTTCTGAAGCCCAGCTGATCAGTGGCAGCAGATTGAATTGCCACCCCTCAGCAGCTTTCCTTGCTCCTTTCCTTGTTTGCAATGCGGAAGTTCAATTTTTACTAAACTGTGCATGTGCGCGCAGCAAAGCGCGCATGAAGCAAACCAGTTGTTCAGCCGGTAGGAACCCACCCCTGCCTTTGATGAAAATGAACATTGACTGAAGAGCACTTTGTTTCTATGTTTCCTATTTTTTTCTGACAATTACAAAACAGAATGAAAATTTAATAGTGTTTATGTGTGTATATGATGCAAAAAATTTAAAATTATAATCATCTAATGATCATCTAATATGATTATGAATCTTAACTTCGACCACAATTTTAAAAAAAAAATTAAAATAGGATTCAAACTCAACTAACATAAAAGATGTACACTACGTAAGATGTTTGGTCTCAAAGGCAGTTCTGGGTTGTACAATTAGCTTTCTTTCTCAGCTTTTTCCTTATATTAACATATTCATCCTTTTCAGCTATATTAAGGAGAAGTTGCATATTTTTCTGCATGCTTTTCTACACTAAGAGAACGCATGTATTGTTATTTATAATATGTATTTTTACCTTTTATTTCAAATATGCTGCAAAGAAAACTTAACAGAAAAAAATTCAAATGCAGCAGGAAATTGCAAACAAACTGATAAAAGCAATAACATCTATAAAATGGTTATGATGTTTAGAATTTGGGCAGGGACAAATGGAAACAGTTGAATTAAAATATATTCTAGTCTTAGGTATGAAGTTTATTAAAAGGTTAGAACAGTACTAATTTGAGCTCAAATACTATTAGAGGTCCAAAAAAGTAACTCCACATTAATAAAAAGTACAGGATTTTTAAAAGAAACGTATTAGGATTAGTAGACCTCAAAAATTTTGGCTTTGGTGCTAATAACACCAATAGTGGCACATAAGTAGTTCCAAATCAATAAAGGCACACATGCCTTTACTTTAGTGTCTACCGGTACTTTGCTTAAGAGGGAATGAAAACAAGGCACATGTACATTTTCGTAATTGCAAAGCAGACTCTGTTTTTTTTTTTTATTCTCAGATATCATAAATAAATTTTAGGATTGAAGTGGGTGGGTGTGGCCAGCACAAGAGGCACTTGGCCTCCGGTTTCTTTTGCAGCAACAATCAGCTGCAAAAATGGCCATGCTTACTGGAGGACACCTGTGAATCAGCTGTTTCGTGAACTTGCTGCAACTCTTCGAGAAGCTGGCATGGAGGGCCACTTGCCCCACCCCCTACCTTATACTGATACATGGGGGAGGGGAAATAGGACCCCTCCCCCCAAAAAGAAGCGCTAGCTGATTTTTCAGGGGTCAAAAGAAAGTAAGACCCAGTCTTATTCTTGGGGAAACACAATAGCACCATGGCTGCTTTTTCTTCCTTTTTTCTTCTCTGGATGTTTTATCATTTTGCCAAAGGAAGAGTTCCTGAAAAGGGGTATGCTTGCAACCATTTGGTGAATCATGAATGAGAATCCTTATGACAGCCAATTTAGCAGTAGCGTATGACAGTCCATTTAGCAGGAGCATTGTATCTCTGTCTTGTAATCAGCCACTTGCCTCTAAATTGTTGGCACTGTTCATGAGCAGACATCTAAATGATTCTAACTCCTTGCCAGAAGAGCATCTAGGAAATCAAGAAGCAAATCAAGACTGGTTGGACCAGATGGATGGGCTGGTGGCTGGATCAGAAATGGTTACAAGCTCCATTTGACTCAGATGCAAGGGTAGGTGAATACTAGTATGTGCTGGTATTATGAAAGATGAGCTAGTTGGACCTTTTCTGGTTGAAGATGGACTCAAAATGAACTCCAAAGCCTCCTGCCAGTTTTTAGAAGACACTTTCTTCAAGCAGTGGTACAGGAAAAAGTCTGCATCTTTCAAGAAGACCATAATTTTTATGTAGGAAAATGCTCCATCACATCCATCAAAATACTCCATTGTGTTGCTAGCAAGTAAAGGCCTTAAAGATGAAAGAATTATGACATGACACCTTCCTCACCTGACTTAAACCCTATTGAGAACTTGTGGGTCCTTCTTAAACAGGAGATTTATGGTGAAGGAAAATAGTACACCTCTCTGAAAAGTGTCTGGGAGGCTGTGGTTGATGCTGCACAAAAAGTTGATTATCAACAGATCAAGAAACTGATAGACTCCATGAATGGAAAGCTTATGACTATTATTGAAAAGAAGTGTGGCTATATTGGTCACTTTTTCTGGAAATGTCAGAAATGTTCATTTGTACATTTTGAGTTGTTTGTTTATTATTCTCACTTTAACATATACAAATAAACAAGTGAGATGTGCAAATTTTCATTTTTTATTTAGTTGCATAATAATTGTGCACACTAATAGCTGCCCAATAATTGTGCAGATATTCTCCTAAGAAAGCCAAAACCCCATTTTTATTTTAATATTCAGGTTTGAGGTTTATTAATATTTTGGATTGACTGAGAGCACTGTAGTTGTTCAATAATAAAATTAATCATCCAAAATATGTGTCTAATAATTATGCACAGTGTATAGCTAATGAAAGCACTGAAAACAGCAATCACCTCTGCAGGAGCTGGTTCCAAAATATTAGCAATTGTTTTTAACAGAGATTTCACTGCTTCAGCAATTATTTCAAAGTCACAGAAATAATTCACCCCATGGCTAAAATCATCCATCATTTCAACTGCAGATTCAGTGAGCAGAGTGAAAAAATGCTACACTAAATTCATATCCATATGCTCCTGGTTGTCACTAAGTGCAATCTATAGGTATTCAAAACAGATTTTCTAGTCTCAAGTCTAATCTAATAGCAATACCAAAATTTTCAACACTGTTTTCAGATATATTATAATTATTTTTTTAAATTTTTTAAATTTAATTTAATTTATAATATTCATCTTTAACAATATCAAATGAATAACTCAAAGGGATTACCTTGCTGAGTATCCTGTTCTTGTGTTCGATTCACAGTGAGGTCTAGAGGGCTATCTTGTTCTTCCTGAAGTGGATTTTCGGTTTGGTTCATTTGGAAATCTTTACATATCAGACTCATTTCATATGACGAACCATTTCGATTTTCTTGCAGTTTACTATTTTTTGAAATATATTCAATTGCAAATTGACGAATCATCTTTTTCATTAATTCCTGAGCAACTAGGGGAATGTTAGGATCACAGTTCTGAGGAAGATCTGTGGGAAGAAAAGAGTACCATTCACATACACATTAAAATATATTCCAGCATATCTTTAACAAGACAGAACAGCAAGAGGGACCTTGGAGGCCTTCTGATCCAACCCGCTGTTTAAGCAGGAGACCCTATACTATTTCAGACAAATGGCTGTCCTGTCTTTTTGTAAAAGCCTCCTGTGATGGAGCACCACAACCTCTGAAAATAAGCCATTCCATTGGCTTATTGTTCTCACTGCCAGGAAATTTCTCCTTAATTCTAGGTTGCTTCTCTCCTTGGTTAGTTTCATCCATTGCTTCTTGTCTTTCCTTCTGGTGCTTTGGAAATCAGCTTGACCCTCTCTTCTTTGTGGCAGCCCCTCAAATATTGATACACTGCTATCATGTTGCCCCCTACTCCTTCTTTTCACTACTAGACATATTGAATCCTGCAACCGTTCTTCAGATGTTTTAGCAAGTCTAGGACAAGTCAGTGCAGGCATCTTGGCACGGCCATCTCACCACTCTGCCAATTTACTACTGCCAAGTTGTCGCAGGGTAACTCAACACAACCAATTCACTATGGGGACAACTCACCATGGGCAGCTGGAGGCAAAGCCAGGGGAGCAGGCGAGTGCTCAGAGCAATGGCTAGAAGCTTCCCACAGAGGGAGAGTTGGCAAGCAGGTGAGCAAGCAGGTGGGCAGAGTGCAAAGCGCAGCTGGGAGCTACCTATTTTCACACCCTCTGTCACTACTGTCATGGGCCATTTGGCAGCAGTGGCAGTGTTCGGCCCATTCAGGGGTGATGGGTAAGGTGGGCAGCAGGGAGGCAGTGGAGGTTGGACACATCTCGTTTTCACACACCCTCACTGCACTGAGTTCAATCGCTTGCTTGAGTTCGGCACGGTGGCAGCAGCGAACTGTGTCTCTGCCACCTCCTCTGGTAGCCCTCTTCTCTTAGCCCCATATGTTTGCCCACTTCAGCTTGGGTCTTTAATTTAAATGATACACCAGCATATATTTCATTGAGTCTGAATGATCATTTATTCCATGTGAAAAAGCCAAATTAACATGTAACTGTTTTACTGCATCAAATTCAGAAGAAGCTTCTTTGGATATTTTATTGTTTAATTTTGTTTTTGACAACTGATAGTTCTTTGTGCAAATTTCCATCAATGCATTCTGAATTATTCCTATAATTCCTTTTGTGCTTTTCAGGACCATTCACAAAAAGCACAACAAAAATAACACACGAGCTAATTTCATCAACAATTAAAGCACTGCATGCCAAAAAGAGCTTACTTTTCAGCCTATCAAGCAACTTGGAGTAGAGGAGTCCAATTCAACGTCTGTGGAGTCCAACTGAAAAGTTCCTACTATATTAGAAGGGGCTACTTTTTGGAGGGTTATTTTTCTTGTAAATATACCATCTGAAGTCACAATAGCATTAAATAAATAAAATAACTAGTTTTGCAACCAGTTTTTCTATTTACAATTGTTGCAGTGTCCCACAGCCACCTGATCTCCATTTGCATGCTTCCCAACCAGCTTGTGATAATTAAGTTAGTGGAGAACAGTTCTAGACATGAAAGTTGCCTGGGGATCTTGGACCAGTCATTGTCTCTCAACCCAGCCCACCTTACAGGATTGTTATTGCAGGGAAAATAGGAGGAGGAATGAATATTATGCACATTTGCCCTCTTGAGTTACTTACAAGGTAATAAAGGTGGGATAAAAATCTAACAAAATAAATGAGTAAGGTAAATAAATTGTAAGTTTCAGTTATGCAATATTTTGTCTACAACTATAGTGACTCGCTTAATGACTAAATGGGAAGTGAGATTGCAAGCCTATTGTGATATTATTTTTTATTTGCCAACTGCAAAGCTTAGCTCTAGAATTACTGGTCTCTCTTACGGCTGCTAAAGAAAGATTACCTGTATATCTTATATATATCATAAATCAGTGTCTCCCCAACCATTTGGGTGCCAGGGACCAGTTCTGTGGAGAGGGGCTTTTCCACGGACTGGAAGGGGCATGGTTTTGCATGCTGCCTGCATCCTGTGCAGATGGGGCTTTGTTGTTTGCGTGGACCCGTTTCTGGCACCCTGTGGACTGGTGCCAGTCTGAGGCCCAGGGGTTGGAGATCCCTGGCATAAGGTATAAAAATAAAACTTTGGAACTAAGAATTTGACTTCAGTTATGGCAAATAGAATAATATTACCCGTTTGCCATAAAAATGTAGCTCGAAGTATTTCAACTCAGTTTTAAGTCTTGATATCTTTTCATGATAAAATTGCATTAATTTTATTTACGCTTCTTTATTTAAAATACTTTTCTATTTTTCTCCTACCAAAACATTTTGCAAACTATGAAGAAAACAAACCAGTTGACATTGTAACAGAATGTAAAAGATTACATAGAGTTGGTAAATTAACATAAATTAACCGTATAACATGACATTTGAAATATAAAATTCCTGGGCAAATACATAGGGTTGTTTTCTGGTGCTAAAAAGAATATAATTTTACACCTTTGACCCTCCAAGGTCAGAGGTTATTAGCATTTGAATCTGAGATGCTTGTTATGCAGAAATAGATATGGAAAATATTCTGTATAATCGATAAGTAAAAGCCCTATAAATATTCTATGTCCTTTTCTTAGTGATTTATACAGATTTGGTTGTATTTTTTTACCCCATAATTTTGTTCTATGAGATTAATTCCAAAGGTATATAAAAAAGAAAACCACAAGAATCTAACCAGCCCACTCCTAATAGCGCATGCAGTATGCAATGAAATTTAAATACTCTTCTGAGTATTTATGTCCATAAATTAGCTTTAGTTTTTTTAAAACATGCAAAGAAGAAACTATTAAAAAGAAACTGTCAACTTTAAAATGTAGCTTTTTAAAATTCAGCTAATTTAATGTTGCTTGACTTAACAACTCAAACTCAATAAAGGACCCTGCATCTCAAAGTTAAAAAAGAAACAAGTTTATATACCAAACCAGGTTTGCGGACAGAATACTAATTTCATACTTCCTCACCTTCGAACACTAATCATTACCCCACAAAAATGAATCTTTTTCTTTGTGGGATAATTAAAAACAACTGTCTGAAAACTGGATGCATGCTTCCTGCAAGTATTCTGTGAGGTAGGAAAACAGATGTCTTGCAAATTTTCCTTCACTGCACTCCAAAATATTATGTGCAGCACATGAGCATAGAAAGATGTATAATATTATATTAAACTAATGCTCAGTTTAAATTACTTGAAATGTTACAAGATTTTTAAAAATTGGAAAATAAATAAGTTTTTCTCTCTTTAAAAATTAATTTCCTCATAAACTAAATGCATATGAACAGCTCAACTCGAGAAAAGCTATTTCAACTGCAGAACTTAAGTTACAGAACTTAAACTAGACCTGGAGAAGAAGGTTTTTTTAAAGAAAAAAGTTACATTTTATGTACAATTTCTGTTGAGCACTATATATCACAATATGAAGTTAAGTCTTACCTTCCTTACGAAAGAGTGCATTTAGGTAAGTCTCTGCTTGGCACTCAATTTTATCAGTGTTGGACTGGCCCTGAGATGACAACTCCTCTGTAGCTGTTGACTGCAAAGAACCAAGAACCACTGTAGGATCCTAAAATGAATTTAAAAAACCCCAATTTTCTAAGTAAAAGTAAATCTTAATAGAGATGAGCAAGAAAAAAGTTCCATTATATTACATACAGTTGCAAGAAAAAGTATATGAACCCCTTGGGATTACGTGGAATTTTGTATGAATTGGTCATAAAATGTGCTCTGAACTTCATCTAAGTCACAACAATAGAAAAACACAGTCTGCTGAAAATAATACTACACAAACGTTAGATGTTGCCATGGTTTAATTGCACATAACATGTAAACATTCACAGTGCAGGGAAGAAAAAGTATGTGAGCACCTAGCCTAATGACTTCTCCAAGAGCTAATTGGAGCCAGGAGTGAGCCAACCTTGACTCCAATCAGTGTGATGATATTGGATGTGTTGCTGACAGGTGTTCTGCCCTTTAAAAACACACACCTGTTTTGGGTTTACTGGTTTCAAGAAGCACTGTCTGATGTGAACCATGCCTCGCAGAAAAGAGCTCTCAGAAGACCTATGATCAAGAATTATTGACTTGCATGAAGCTGGAAAGGGTTACAAAAGTATCTCCAAAAGCCTTGATGTTCATGTGTCCACGGTAAGGCAATCTGTCTACAAATGGAGAAAGTTTAGCACTGTTGCTACTCTCCCTAGGTGTGGTCATCCTGTAAAAATGACTGCAAGAGCACAGCGTAGAATGCTTCATGAGGCAAAGAAGAATCCTAGAGTGTCGGCTAAAGACCTACAGAAATCTCTGGCACTGCTAACATTTTTGTTGACACATCTACAATAAGGAAAACATTAAACAAGAATGGAGTACGTGGAAGGACACCAAGGAGGAAGCCATTGCTGTCCCAAAAAAATATTGCAGCATGTTTGAAGTTTGCAAAAGAGCACCTGGATGTTCCACAGCACTACTGGCAAACTATACTATGGACAGATGAAACAAAAATTGAGTTGTTTGGGAAAAACACACAACACTATGTGTGGAGAAAAAAAGGCACAGCACACCAACATCAAAACCTCATCCCCACTGTAAAACATGGCGGAGGGAGCATCATGGTTTGGGGCTGCTTTGTTGCCTCAGGCCCTGGACGGATTGTTGTCATTGATGGGAAAATGAATTCCAGAGTTTATCAAGACATTTTGCAGGAAAACGTACGACTATCTGTCTGCCAACTGAAGCTCCGCAGAGAATGGGTGATGCAACAGGACAATGACCCAAAGCATACAAGTAAGTCAACACAAAAATGGCTTCAACAGCACAGAATATGCCCTCTGGAGTGGCCCAGTCAGAGTCCTGACCTCAACCCAACTGAAATGCTGTGGCATGACCTTAAGAGAGCGATTCACACCAGACATCCCAAGAATATTGCTACAATGAAACAGTTTTGTGAAGAGGAGTGGTCCAAAATTACTGTGCAGGTCTGATCTGCAACTACAGGAAACGTTTGGTTGAGGTTATTGCTGCCAAAGGAGGGTCAACCAGTTATTATATCCAACGGTTCACATACTTTTTCCTCCCTGCACTGTGAATGTTTACATGTTATGTGCAATTAAACCATGGCAACATCTAATGTTTGTGTAGTATTATTTTCAGCAGACTGTTTTTCTATTGTTGTGACTTAGATGAAGTTCAGAGCACATTTTATAACCAATTCATGCAAAACTCCACGTAATCCCAAGGGGTTCACATACTTTTTCTTGCAACTGTATTTATCAATGTTTTATATAGCACAATAGTTTAAATAACATTGGAAATTTGAACAAAATGTGTGTCGAGTTAAAAGATCATATACTTACGCTGACTATTTCTTTATGTAAATTACAAAAGGAACATTTTTCATCCATAGACCAGTCAGTCACTTCTTCTGGTTCACAGTCTGGAGATGAAGAGCAAAGGAAGAGATAGGATGACAAAAAATAAATATCATTCCAACACCTAAATTGTAACCAAAACTTCAAATTTGCTCCCCTGCCAAAAATGAGCCAAGAAAATATTTTAGATCAGTGTTGGCGAACCTTTGGGAATCGTGCCCAAACTGCACGTGCATGCATGCCCAAACTGAAAGGGGCACACACGTGAACTTAGTTATGCATGGACATGCATGCATGCATGCATATGCACAAATGTGTACATGTGGGTACATGCACATGCGTGGACATGCACACATATGCAGAAGTGACCTAAAGACCAACTGGCTGGCGGAAGGCAGAGCATCCCAACACCGGCAGCACAGTATAGCTCATAAGATAAACTATGACACACTAAAAGAACTAAGAACTATCATTCTATGTGCTAATACAAATGCAAGGTCCTCTGCACACCATCTTACTGTTACGGTAAATTGATTTTAGTAAATAATAGATTCTTTTCATTGTCATTAAGATCTTATTTCCTTTTCCAACCTTAGTAGGAAGATTTTAGGACTTCTCAATTATCAATTATTTTTCTATAAATTTGCTTTTTGGTGGATTCTGCATATATATTGCTTAAAAAATAACTGCCTTGACAGAAGCTATCTAGCTATTTGATTCCTGAGAATGGGTAATGATCTACTAACTTTGACTAATGCTCTGGTTCTCCATCACAAATCTCTCCATATACTAATAACATACATGTTTATAGTTTTTTTAAAACAACAACACTGTCAGAAATGCTGTGAAAAAAAGATTCCTGGTGTACCACATTAACTCTTTCTAGAAAATAAAGAACTTTATTAAATTGAATTGAACTGAAGGCTGCCCATCATCAAGTATATGATTTTGACTAACAAATCTTACAATTACCGTATTTTTTGGAGTATAAGATGCACTGGAGTATAAGACGCACCAAGGTTTTGAAGAGGCAAATAAAAAAAAGTTTTTGCACTCTGTAAACCTCCCAAAAATGGCCCATTTTTCACGAAAATGGGCCTGTTTCCCCCCCCCAAAAAGGCATGAATAGCCTTTAGGGGCTTGCAGAGTGCTCCGGGGAAAGGGCAAAAACGAGCAAAAAACAGCCCATTTTTCATTTTAAAAAGGGCATAGATAGCCTTTAGAAAGCTTATAGAGTGCTCCTGGGGGCTGGGGTGGGGGGTAAAAGTGAGCAAAAAACAGGCCTTTTTTGCTCATTTCTACCGTCCCCAGCCCCATGAGCTCCCTAAAAGCTTCCTACAAGCTATGCATGGCCATTTTGGTGAAGGGGGTGGGGTTTCAGGAGGCAAAATAATGCTGTATTCAGTGTATAAGACACACCCAGATTTTTTTATGTACAGTGAATATATTACCATGGGATTACACATTTAAAAGTGCCCCCCCCCATCCCAATAAAGTACTGTTGCAGCTTGTAACTTAAATGATCTTTTCACTAACAATATTGGCTTAGGTTGCCTTTATTACTTTTTTATAGTGCCATTTCCAATGATTCTTGGTAGTTAATAGTGCTAACATCAAAAACTCAACATTTAACTATTAGAATTATCCATCTCCTCCTTTAAAGGTGCTCCCTTTCCATTCAATTCAATCCTTTAAAACAGGGGTCCCCAACTCCCAGTCTGTGGACTGGTACCAGGCTGCAGCATGCGAGAAACAAGGCTGCGTAAACAAGCAAGATGCAGGCAGCACATGAAACCACATCCCCTCTGGTCCATGAAAAAAACCTCTCCCCATGGAACCGGTCCTAGGTGCCCAAAAGGTTGGGGGCTGCTGCTTTAAAACATCTAAGCTGAAGAATCATTACTTCACAGATAATTGTTAAACCATGGTTAATTTTATAGGAATATCCAGAATCTCAGATAGGTCAACTGGCATAGTCATAGAAGTCTCAGCTTCTATAAGAGAACAACTGCAAGTTGAATGAATATTCAAACATTAAACAGTGCTTAATTTTAATTGTGATTGTTGAAACAAGCTGCTCCATAAATTATAACTTGAATTTTGGTTGATCATGTTCTGATGGCAGAATAAGCTGTGGACTCTCTCAGCTCAACCTATTTCACAAAGTTGCTATTATGAGAAAAACAGGTGGAGTAGTTTTATGTATTCCATCTAGAGCTCCTGAATTAAAGGTAGTATAGAACTGTAATAAAATAATAATAAAAACTGAAGTAGAAATTTCAAAACTCCCATTTGTTGAAGTGAGGGAGCATATAGGCAAAAGGTTATACTGCAACAGAAATAACTTTTAACTAACCATTTAACTGGACTTCTGATTGCAGTAATTCTAAGGTGCATACTAAAACCAAAGGAATTAATTACAGTCTATTTCAACAACTATTTTTTTAAAAAAAACCAAACAGATACAGTGGTTAAGAAATCTATGGTGCAGTATCACAGTGGCAAATCTCATATATGTCCATTAGTATGACCTTAATTATGAAAACATAAATGTCATTGTATAATTAATTCTGATGAAATCTGTATGATACATTTTGCTATTTTAAGTATTTATGATACTAAGCATTATGCCAAATCTCAAAACTGCAAGCTGAGCAAGATATATTTATATCTTTCCAACATAAATCAGCTGAAATGTGTGTCTGTCTCATTTGGGATTCACACACATGCACACGCACACACACATTAAATAAATATGTTTGTACAGTTAAGCAAATTACATCTTTACAGTTTTATTTTAAATTACAGTATGTCCCTGCAGGTTAATGAAACAGATAAGTAGTAAACAAAATGGTAATTAAGAACAATTTTAAACATTTATTTAGCAAATATTTAAAGGTCAGCAAATTTAATGCTAAACATATTTTTATGCATAAAGCACTTTATAACTTTGAAGATGTTGTTGAAAAAGATGCTATAATAAATATAAACCTCATTTTCAACAAAATATACATAACTTAAAATTAGCCTGCACAGATATAAATACTGTCCCCGCATCGCCCTTCCCAGGATCTTTTTTATTCTTTTCTTTCATATTCTTACAATGGAAGCAAACAAAAGGTTAAGATTTCCCACTGAGGTACAGTGAGATTCATGCTCTGATCTCTTAACACTTAACTCAAAAATAATGTTATATCAGCTATTTTTTGAATTAATCCAAACTGAAAATTTATTTTGCATATTTATGTGGAAATAAGTTCCTCTGTACAGGTAGTCTCGAGTTATGACAGTTTACTAAGTGATGATTCAAATTTACGACACCACCCACAAAAGTACTTATGGCAGTTCCGAAGTTATGAATGTTGCAGCAGCACTGCAATTGTTCACCCTGACAACCGATTGCAGAGATGCTGCAACAATCCCCTGCCTATTCCCCCCCCTCCCATCACTGATTGCTCACTTACATTTCGAAATGTGCAGAGTCAGGGCCATGTGGCAGAAAAGTGGCTGTCTTCTTACATACCTTTCTGTCCCCTTTGCAAAAGGGTTTTGGTGCGAAGAACAGAAGCCTTCAAGGGCCTGATCTTGTGCTCCTTCAGGCCCCCGTCCTCCACACCAAAAAGCTTTTGCAAAGGGAACAGAAACCTTTTGAAGTGTAATCTCCTGCTCCTTCAGGCCTCATGTGAACTTAACGATCTATGCATTCGATTAACGAATGCATTGGGGTAAAGCAGGGAGGAGTCACATTCATTTAATTTGATCCAATTAACGAATTCTAAGGTTACGAATGTAATTGACAGGCTCTATTACTTTCTAGGATTACCTGTATTCTGTGAGGGAAATGAGCAGTTGTAAAATTTGATGAATAAATAATAAAATAAATAAATAATTTAACAAGATTGATTAGACATATGGAAGATTACAAAGGCCAAATGCTTCTTCCTACTTTCTACAGGAGGCTTTAAAAATGAAACCTAAATTAAAAATGCTGCTTATTAACATGTTTGCAAAATATCATATTTAAAAAAAAACAATAAAGTCTGTGATTTAAATTACTCTCCCAAACTTCTAACAAGTTTGACATTATTTTCTGATGTCATCTATACAGCCCAGATTGCATAACTTCCATGAGTTTATGGCAAACATAAGATTTTAAAAAATGGATTTCTGGTTTTCTCTCTTAAACAGAATTTTACATCATAGTCTCTACCATTTCAGACTCCAAACTGGAGATCACATGTATAAAATGTTCCATTTGAAGTATTCCTTTTCTGTTTGACATTTTTCCTACTTTAATTTTTAGTATATTTCTATTATTGATTCTGCTCAGTGACCACAATAAAAATTCTTTTTTAAAGCATAATTGTGTGTTTGTCCTTCCTTTAAGATCCTTTTTTTTCTGAATTTATATGAAAATTAAATTACAAACTTGTGCAAGAGTCTTTAATTTTAATTGACTATGTCAAAGTCTCTGGGTAGCAATAGACAGGCCTCCATTTAGTTATTTACTCATCAAATTTTTAAGCCTCCTGATACTTCCTGACAATTCTGGACAGGTTCACAACTAAAAATAAATAGAAAACAGTATCACAGAAGAACAGAAAGGGAGTCAACCACAGGGAATAAATTAAAAAGAACATCTGCTCCATCCTCCAATTGAGATTGGCCAACCATTCACTAACCCAAGGCCTGGGGGATGAGCCAAAATGTAAAGGCCATTTAAACATGGTAGCTATACAAGTATCCAGGGAGACCCTGTTTTCAGATGGCAGGTGCAGCAATAGGGAAGGATTGTTTCCTGGGTCCTGGTTGTTTAATTAATATAATCCAAAACAAGCCAACTCTGTTGGATTGTATGGAATGGTCAGACTCTATGGGAGACAGATGAGCATTTTGATAACTATGTCTTCTGCCATATATAGTTTTAAACGTAATACAAGAACCCTGAATTCCATCTGGAATCTGATTAAAACAGCTAATTCAGCATAGGTATTACATGGGCAGATGTTTGCACCACCTGTAGCTTCTGAATATCTCTTTAAGAACAACCCCATGTACAATTTACTGTAACAGTATATCTGCATGGTGGTGAAGAGTGACTGGAAGGAGAGACTCTCTGTCCAAGAATGGGCACAACTCCCATATAGGTTGATCCTCTGCCACCTGCTCCTCGAACTGGAAATGGCAATCAACCCAGATTACACTAGTTCTGATTGGGGCAATGCAAGCCCATTCAGGACTAGAAGATTCATCGAACCAAACCAAGTGATTGAAGGAGAAGGTTGTCACAAGTACCTTGAGTGCTTTTAAGCAAGCTCACCAGACTCCTTTCACACAGGACCTATTTAGGGGAAATATAGCCAGTGGCCAGTTGAAGACTACCCCAAGAATCTACATTCTTTGACTGCTCCTATTCTAAGACAGGCAACGGCAGATTTTCCTATCTGACTCTATATTCCAAAATTGTGATGATTGCCATGTTCAATAAATGTCACTGCCATTGGCAAATAACTTTTTAAAATCTTGCATAAATCATGCTATTAAGACTCTGTCAGATCATTAATCTATTACCACTAAAGTACAGTAACTCAAATAAAAACAATATTTCTGCCTGATATAAAAATGTATTCTTCTGGAAATCCTGAGATTCCTCCAGGGCTGCTAAAATTTCTGTTTTGAGAATACAAATGCTGTTTGATTAATTAAAGACTGATGAATAGAGAATTAAAATCTGAGAGATCTGTCAAAATAGAAAGATTGCTTAATTTTTAATAACTAATACTCAAATGGATCAAAAAATTAGTAATATAGAACTGGACAATTTCCTTCAACTCAAATTCTTTGGAATCACGAAGCCACTACATGTTTGACTGTCGTGTTAGAATGGAACATAGTTAGATTCTGGGATTTGTAGTAGTGGAGGTTGAAAGGCTTTTATAAAACATTAATGGAACTGCTCTTCCAATCCTAACTATTTGCCTACTATAAGTAACAAGGAAAAGCAAAACTAAAGTATACAATTGATTAGTCTCATAACTCCAAAAATTCTACCCACATTTTCAGGTAGTGCAAAACAGGGAACATTCAGCTTATGATATATTTCTCACAGATAATCCAAAATCATTATCAGTGCTATTTCCAATTAACACCATTATGTATGTTTAACTGGTCACAGAAAACTTTGAAGATTCTTTTATATTTGTCTGAGGCTCATGATACATACCATTGTGATACTAACTACTGTATGCTGAAAAATTACATGGCAAACAGTGTTCACACATAAAGGGAGAAAAATTGAAATATACCCTAGTTTCCTTCATTCAGAATCATCACAGGTTTTCCTCTAGCATTACTCCAATCATTATTATTTCCAGAACATCCAAGTCCCCTGAATTCAGGCTCCAATAAGACTCAGAGATTATCTTGTCAATACCCTAGCCCAGTGATGGCGAACCTTTTTTGGCTCGCGTGCCAAAAATGGGGGGAGAGCAGGGGGGTCATGCACAGGCGTGTCACACCCATAATGCTATGCGCACGACCCCACTGTGCATGTGTACACGACCAGCATTCTCTCCCCCCAATTTTGGTGGGCTTTCTCCCCCCATCAGCTTCCAGAGGCTTTATAGGAGCCTGGGAAGGGTGAAAACAGCCTCTCCTCCCCCAGAGGCTTCAGGAGCTTCCCCGAAGCCTCTGGAGAGTGAAAAACCAGCCCTATCAGTAAACCGAAAATTTGGGAACGGACTTCCGGTTTGCTTGTAGGTCTGGTTTTAGCCCTCCAGAGCCTTTAGGGACTTTCAGGAAGCTTCCCTGAAGGCTCTGGGGGGCAAAAAATGACCCTATGAGCAAACTTCCAGTTTGTCTGTAGGGCTGTTTTTTGTCCTCCGGAGCCTTCAGGGAAGCCTCCTGAAGGCTTCTGAACACTCCGGAGGGCTACGAGCAAACCCGAAGTCACTTCCGGTTTGCTTGTAGGGTCAGTTTTAGCCCTCTGGAGCCTTCAGGAGGCTTCCCTGAAGTCTGTTCCTCAACTTCCGGTTTGTGCGTAGAGCTGGTTTTTCAGGGAAGCCTTCGGAGGGCGAAAAATGGCCTCAAGGCTGAAGTCAGCTGACCAGTGCGCATGCGCACTGGTCAGTTGTGAGGGCAGCGCCTCGCATGCCCTGACAAATGGCTCAGTGTGCCACCTGTGGCACGCATGCCATAGGTTCGCCATCACGGCCCTAGCCATTTCCTCATTAGACCTCAATGAGAATTTAGTAACATCAGCATTTTCTAAATAAAGAATTGGCAATGTTGATCTTTCAGGTGTTAAACTCCAGGTCCTAACAGCCCTAGCCAATATGGTAAGATATGGAAGATAATGAGAATTACAATCCAACAATATCCACAGGGACATACATTGCTTATTACTCATATCAATCTTCAGTTAACTCAAAGGTAGGGAACTATGGCCCCTTTATGACTTGTGGACTTTAACTCCCAGAATTCCTGAGCCAGCATCAATTTCAGCTTCAACTTTAGAGTTGAAGTCCAAAAGTTGTCAAAGTTCTAAGTAATAGCCCCACAGAAAGCAGAATTCCGAGACAGTTTCCTCAAAGAAAAGTTTTATTAGAGATATCATATTGGCACAAACTGGTGAAAATGACTCTGAAAGTTCCTGCGGTTTTCACCTGATTAAAAAGGTGAAAGTTCCCCCTTTCCCCAAACAATCAGTCACATTGTCCAATCAAAGTGCTGGCTGGTTACCTAGTTACTTCACCCCTTCTTCCCCAGCCACCTGTTGGAATGTCCTTGGTTCCCACAGAAAACTATTTTGTTGTAGCTACAAAAACCCCATCTAATTATTTCCCCCCTCCCTATCCCTTCTTCGCATTGTGGCAAGACTCCAAAATGGCCCCAGTCAGGTTTGCTTCAGGGTTGACACAGGTCATAAAAGAGGCATCGTTCCCTACCCCCGAGTTAGCTAATCTAACTCCACATTACACATCCATATAGAGGAAAATAATCCTGGTAAAACTAAAAAGATTTTAGATTTAATTTGTCTATGTTAAAAGAACGATCATAGTTACCCATCTATAGATCAGGTATCTCTCATAAAGATATCATGGAAGTCATAAAATCATGAGGCATGTTTATCAATTGGCTTTTAATATTCTCTAAAATCACACCTCTGCAGTAGTCCAAGAGCACCTATATCTATTTTGGCAAGAAGATCCTTGGATTGTGGAAGAAAACATATACCACCAGAACCACTATCCTGACACTTATCATTCTGGTGACTGCTGATGGGATACTTGAGATGAAAGAACCTCAATCCTCCTTATTAACTGCAACATAAAACAAAAATAAAACAAAATCACACACTAGCACTAGCACTGAAGGTTAAATATGTGCTTCTCTTTATGCTACTGTGCTCTGAACTGCCTCTGAGCATCATCTTTACCATACACCACTAATGATCAAGATGATACTGTCTGGGAAACTATATATCCCAGGGAAATATAAATATCTACTGAGAATTCTAAAATTTCAGCCACCCCTAAAATGTCTTGTCTGATTCTATCGACTCTGGGTAGCTAAATCAGTTCTCATTAAAGAATTGTCCTGTTATGTTCCAAAGAAATGGCATTCTTTTACCAAAAAAAGAAACAAATTATATTGCAGGGCATATTAAATAAGAGCAAATTGATATGAAATCATTGTACTTTTCAGGTTTAATCACTTTCTACACAATTCAATGCTATTACTATAATTTCATTTTCTAAGATTCCTAATGAAAGGAATAAGAGTTAAAGTATTCCAAATGCTACAGATTACTCTAGATTGACTTAATTAATTCAAGGAGTTTATAGATTAAAAATCTAACTGCATGTTTGCCGTTTTAAGCAATAACTTTGAAAGAAAATGAACATGAATCAATGTTAAATTGTGATATTTACATTAAAACGATCAAGTAAGATTTCTCAATGTTAACAATGTTTTGAACATTTAACCGACAATTAAGATGTTAGTTTTTTAAAATAGTTATTATTTACCTTCAAATAAACTGAGGTCTCTTCGTAGCCTTGATCCATAAAGCCCTTCTAAAATACTTTCAAAGCCTAACAAAAAACAAAAATTAAACATTTTACTATACAGTATATCAAATAGTTTCACAAATGTAGCAGCTGAAAACTACTGCATAAGCACATTGTTACAGAAAAGGAAATGTTTCTGGATACAGGTAGTTCTTGGTTTACGATCACAATTTAAGTTGCTAAGTGAGACATTTGTTAACTGAGTTTTACCCCGTTTTACTACCTTTCTTGAATCACTACAGTTGTTAAAGTTAGTAACATGGTTGCTAAGTGAATCTGACTTCCCCATTGTCTTTGCTTTTCAGAAGGTAGCAAAAGATGATAAATGGACCTACAAATTGCAACCATCATACATGTGTCAGTTGCCAAGCACCTGAATTTTGATCAGATGACCATACGGATGCCATGATGATCGCAAGTATGAAAACAAATAATAACTAGCTTTTTTCAGTAATACTGAAACTTTGAACAATCATAAAATGAACTGTTGTAAGTTGAGGATTACCTTTACAGAGATTTCAAAGAAAAACTCGATCTAAAACAGGGGTGTCAAACTCAATTTCTGTGAGGGCCACATCATCATTATGGTTGCCCTAAAAGGGCGAGGTGCATGTAAGACTATGATGAATCACGCAGCTAAGTGAGCATGGCTGGGTAGACATGGCTGGTGGAATGCTGCTCACTAGGCACGGCTGACTCAGGTTGTCTCGACTTGGGGACAATTTGGTGCCCCATAAGCTCCTTGCCTCCCCAAACTGCTGGCAGCCAAGCACATGCGTGCACCCACACATACTGTATTCTAAGTTTGGGGACTTTTATCTACAGAGGAAGGAGAGGGCCTTCTCCCCAAGCTCAGGCATGATTGGCAGTTTGCAAGCTCAAATGTGGATGAAAGTCTCCAAGCTTGGAACTGTGTTCTTCTCCCAATCCCAGACACAGTTGGACATTGTTTCCCTGTCCGATATCCCCTCCCAGCAAAGCAGGAGACAGAGGATGATGCTGCATGTGGAAGTATAGAGGACAAAGTTTGCAGGAAGCAGTTTCCTCTGAATCCAAGTACTGCCTTGACAGATCTCTGGAGAGCAAGAGGCGGCGGCAGGAGAGCAGTACTTCCCAGTCCAGCATGGAGGCTGGCCGTTCTCGAAAGGGAATCCCTATTTCCAATCGTGTAAGGATTTTTAGGGCAGTCTTACCTCATGCAGCTCCCCACCACCACCACCTCCTCCTCTCCAGAGATCTGTCAAAGCAGAGGTTGGACTGTCAGGGAGCGGTGGGAATGACGCCTTGATGGTAAGCGCACCCATCCCCCCCTTTGCCATCAAAGCCAAACCCATAGTGCCCAAGACAAGGGTAGAAGGGGAAGTTGACACAATTGTGGACATAGGCTGCATCCGATGCTTAATCAGCATGTCTATCGTGGAGCAGCTAGGCATACACACAAGACCCCTAGCCAATCCCATTCGGTTTGAGCAAGTGGATAGGATGCTAATTGGAGAGGCCCCTGCCAAACTAATTACCGACTTGGTAAAGTTGCAGATAGGGCGCCACTAACTCCTCAGATTCATCGTAGCTCCAAAAATGCATGAATCAATTATCTTGGGGCTTGCGTGGCTGGACAAGAGGACAACTACCACAAAGTGGGAGGACAGCGTTTGAAAATGCCGCCTACCCTCAGCCAGGGCAAGCTGACTGCAGCAATGAAATTGGTGCTGTTGGCAGACCCCTGGCTCAACAACAAGGACATCCAGACGATGAGAGATTCTTAGCCTGGAAAGGATCCAAACCGTACGTTCCCGCGAACTTGAGGCTGGAAGTACTACAGTGAGGCCACGCAGCAAAGTTAGGAGGCTACTTTGGATTCCTAAAAACGCTCCACCTTGCCAGGCGTCAATTTTGGTCGCCAAAAATGAAAGCTGAAGTGGAAGACTATGTAAAAAGCTGTGCCACTTGCACAACCATGAAAATACGGCCAGGATTACTGCAACGGATGGCCAACCCCAGCCAACAATGGGAAGAGATCGCAATAGACTTTATCGTCAAGCTCCCAGACAGCAGTGGAAATAAAGTAATTTGAACAGTCATTGACTTATCTTCCAAGCAAACCCATTTCATTGCTTGCTCAGGACTACCATCTGCAAAGAAGATAGCGAAAATGTTTGTTAAACACATTTACTGCCTACACAGAGTACCCAGGAGGATCATCTCAGACCGTGAAGTTCAGTTCACTGCCAAGTTCTGGAGAGAGTTCCTGAGGTCCATTGGATCCACACAAGGACATAGCTTGGCTTTTCATCCGAGCACAAATGGGGCAGCGGAAAAAGCCAATGTGATGGTGGAACACTATATCCGTTGCTATGTGGATTACCAGCAAGACAACTGGTCGGATTTGCTACTTTTCGCCGAAGTCACATACAACAACGCTGTCCAAAGCAGCACTGGATTAACTCCTTTTCAAGTTACCAGTGGCATGGAATTTGTTCCCATGCCCAAACTGCCCAGAGAAATCCCCCCTCTTCCATGTCTCTGTCTGAATGGATGGACGCTCTTAAAAAGGAGTGCGAAAATACGAAAAAAGCTCTGGCAGAAGCAGCAGAAGAATACAAGAAACAAGCTGATAAACACAGCTCGCGACAATACCCCTTCCATGTGGGGGATAAAGTTTTCATGTCTACCAAATACATAAAGTTAAGAATGCCTAGCAAGAAATTAGGCCCAGTTTCTAGGTCCATTCCCAATAGTGAAAATAATTAACCCAGTTACGGTTCATGTCAGTCTGCCCAGAATTCTAGGGAAAATTCACCCAGTCTTTCATTGCAGCTTACTGAAGCCAGTGATGGGGTCCAGCCTAAGATCGTTCACCCAACCTCCCCCTCCTCCAGTAGTGATAGAAGGAGAAAAACACTACGAAGTGAAGAAAATTTTAGACTCTAGGTTGTATAGAGGTCGTTTGCAACATTTAGTGCATTGGAAGGGATACCCTTTGTCCGAAGCTACTTGGGTAAAAGTTGGAATGTAAAAGCTGATAAATTAGTAAAACAATTCCATGATAAGTTTCCTGATAAGCCAAAGGGTCCCCCTTGGGGGGGGGAGATGTAGTTAGTTCTGCTTGTTAACCCCTACATTATTCTCTTTTCAAGGAAACACTTTTCTTCTGAGGAGATGCCGTGTGTCAGGCCCGCAGCCATATTTCTTTTGTATCTTTGGCCTGCCACACTTTCTATTATTCTACTATGCCTTTTCTATTGTGGAAAATGGGAGGGGGGATAGTACAGAGTTAAATGCTATGTACCCAAAATAAAATTCCTTTCTAGAAAACCAAGATCATCCTTTGTCTCTGCATCTCTGCACCTTGCTGGAATTGGATGGGTGGAACTGCCACCATGGCAGTGGAAGATTGGATCATGTGATGGACTTTTGGATGTGGGGGCAAGATCTTAAACTTTCAACTGGGTGGATAAAACCTGGAAGCTTTCAGATTCAGGTTTTCCCAGATGTGCCAACATGGCTCTCTTAATAAATTGGAACTTTGAGCAATACTTTGCCTTGGACTTTGATTTAATTTTGGATGCTATTTGGAACCCTGACAAGGAAACTGTTTCCTGCAGTTTCTCCTCTGCACCTTGACATGCAGCAGCGTCATCCTCCCAGTCTCCTGTGGGGGCCAGGCAAGGCTGGGAGGGGGAATCCAGAGGTCTCCATTGGAGGAAGACAAGACCAGGGTGAGCGTCAAAGTCTCATACACCAGAGAAGCCTCACTGTCCCTCTCAATACATGCTGAGGACCATCAGAGGGCAACGGGGGCTAAACAGAGGCCTAGGCAGTGGATGGCAAGCGCCCAGCCTGGCCCTCAAACTTCCAGAGTAGCAGGACTCTGCAGCCCAGTGCTGCCTGCCCTAGGGGTGCCCAGTCGCGGTTACCTTCTCCTCAAGGCAGCTGCTGCTGTGCTTGCTCTCCTTGGTCGGGATGCTCATGATGAGTGTGGGAGGGCAAAAGAGCGTGGGTCAGAGGGAGGCCCACTCCTTCTCTATGCAAGGAGACTCAGCTTTGTAAGCAAAGCATCCCGAGCAATAGGATGGGAGACCACCGGAAAAGGCCACGACAGGATGGTGACAGGGCAGCAGGGCTGCTGGTGGTCAAGTGCTAAGACAGGACTTCCCTCAGACTCTCCCTCCATGTCATTCCAATCTACCTCCCTCCCTCTTATTCCCATCTCCTTCCGTCCGTCCGTCCGTCTTTTGTGTGTAGAAAGAGATGATGGGAGGGGGAGATGGCAGCAGGAGGCCAGGAAGCCCCCTAGGACAGGAGACCACCAAGAAAGCCCAGAAGGAGGGGACATGGGGAGGACAAGAGGGTGGCAGCAATGCTGTTGGCCATAGCTTTCCCATACAGGAGTGGGGCGGGAGCCATCTCAATGAATGGGAAGCCCTCGTGGGCTGCGGGTCCAGTGGGTGAGGCCGAGCCAGCGAATAGGCCATGGAAGCATTGGAGATGCTGGCAGCAGGCACAGCACTGCTGCCAGCGCTCTACACACGGCAGCCACTCAGTGACAGAACATAGTCAGCCTGTGAGATATGACAATGCTCATTACAGGTCTGCTGTGCGCCAATACTCACAAGCTTGTGGCCTCCTGTGTGCGCACACAGGGAAAAATGCCTGGCTGGGCTGGGCCAAGCGGTGGGGACCAGCCCCTTGCTGTCACCCGGGCAGCCCTGCAGACCAAATCTAATCACATTGCAGGATGGATATGGCCCGCAGGCCTTGAGTCTGACATGTCTGATCTAAAGGCACTGGTATACATCTGCCCCCAACACACATACAGGTAGTCCTCAAGTTATGAATGTAATGGAACCTGCCCATTCCATTTGTAACCCGAGGATTCATGAGAGTGAATCTCATATCTTGAATGGGATCACTCCCTCCTTTCACCCACATATTTGCTAATTGAATGCAAGGCTCGTTAACTGCATAAGAAGTATTTCGGGGGGGAAGGCCATGGGGGCCTACTGATGGAACAGGCCACCTGCCTAAGACCACTCAAGGCCTCCCTGACCCACTGAAATACCTCATATTCCCCACAATTGTTTTCCCCCTCCCGACCTGCTGCGCTGAATCCACCCCCCCTCCCAAAAGCTCCATTTCAGCCTGCAAAGGGTTGGGTGAGGCCATGGAGGGTGAAACAGAGTGTCAGAAGGGTGGATTCTCCCCTCAGAAGCTCCATTTTGGCCGGCAACCTCCAGTTGAGGTCTGCGGAGGCCTGAGTAAAATTGCAGAAGAGCGTGAATCTGACCCTTAGAAGCTCCATTTTGGCCGGCAAAGTTCAGGATGAATGTTGCAGAGCCTCTGTGGTTTTGTGTAAGGGCGAACAACTGCCATGATGCCGCAAGATTCGTAGTTTCTGGACTTGTTTACAAATGCCAGGTGGTGCTTATCGCATAACTTCCAATGTTCACTAAGGAAACACATTATTCAGGGATTACCTGTACTCAGTCTCAATTTACAGTTGCAAATTCTAAAATCACACACTTTCTACTGTACCTCGTGCCTCTAGATAAATGGGATTTATGTGAAAAGTGATTCCATTCACATCACCTATTTTAAAAAATGACACAACTTAGAAAGGATTGAACTGATTCAACAAATGGTCTAAGACATAAAGTTTATCATGAACACATTCTGTATATTCAGGGCTGTGTGAAAACTAAACTAGTTTTCAAAATAGTAAATACCTAAAAGCCTCGGTTGCCATAAGAATGTAAGGAGATATTTTCTAGAACTATGAAAAGGGTAATTTGTAAAGAATGAATGTGCCAATAAAATTCAAAAAGGTGAGCTGAATCAGAAGAAAATCCAGTCTAAAGCATCTACTAATCCAGGAGTGTCAAACTTGCAGCCCATGGACCAGATGAGTCATGTGTTGGCCATGCCCACCCCGTTTAGTGAAAGGGGGGGTCACAATATGTAATGTGACATCGCAAGTTGGACATCCCTGCACTAATCTATCAAGTTGCACTGTGCTCTGATTTATTATTTTAATAGGGAATATGGTTTGTTAAAAATATAATGCAACATAATACAATATAATGCATAATACCGTGTTTCCCCAAAATAAGACGGGGTCGTATTTTCTTTTTACACACAAAATATGGCTTGGGCCTTATTATGAGGGGAGGGTTTATTGTTTTGGGGTGCCGGGTGGCTGCTCTCTTGCAAGCGGGCTCCCAAAGAGCTGGGCACAGCCTCATGGGTGAATGGCTGTGTTGCACTATCGCAGCAGCACAAAACAGCAGCCATGAAGCGATCACGCTCATGAGCAGCCACCCGACAAACCCTCTTTCCAGGTGGGCACAGCGCCATTCACTGACCTAGGGGTATTGCCAAGCCACGTGAGTGCCTGTTTGCCGCCACCCGGCTCCCACGGCTTGGCGGCTTTGAAATGGCAGTGAATGGTGCTCTGCACGGCTGGAGGGGTGTTGCGCGAGTGGCTGTTCCGCTCTCGCTCGTGCGCCTCCCAGCCTCACGATGCCCTGGCCCAGTTCTCTCTGCAGAGCCAAGGAACCTCTGCTGCTGCCGCTGCCACATGGCTTTTTCGGCGGCTTCCAAACTGAGTCTTCTGGCAGTGGCTGCTCTCGGCGTACACTCTATGGTTGTGGGTCAGCTGCCAGCAGAGCATACAACCATGGAGCGTACACCCAGAGCCACTACCAGAAGACTCGGTTTGGAAGCCATAGAAAGAGCCATGCGGCGGCGGCAGCAAAGGTTCCCTGGCTCAGCAGGGAGAGCTGGGCCAGGGCATCATGAGGCGAAGAGGTGCGCAAGCGAGAGTGGAACAGCTGCTCGCGCAACCCCCCTCTCCAGCTGTGCAGAGCGCCATTCACTGCCATTTCGAAGGCGCCAAGCCACGGGAGCCGGGTGGTGGCGAACAGGCACTCACGCGGCTTGGTGATACCCCTAGGTCAGTGAATGGCGCTGCGCCCGGCTGGAAGGGGTTTGTCGGGTGGCTGCTCATGAGTGTGGTCGCTTCATGGCTGCTGTGTTGCACTGCTGTGACAACGCCACACAGCCATTCGGCCATGCCCGGCTCTTTGGAAGCCCGCTCACAAGAGAGCAGCTGCCTGGCAACCCCCCTCTTCAGCTGGGCACAGAGCCACTCACCAACCTAGCGGTATCCCGAAGGTGCTAAGCAACACAATCACCTTTGCCTTCCCCCTAGGATACCGCTAGGTTGGTGAGCGGCGCTCTGCCTGGCCGGAGGTGGGGGTTCCTGGGGGCTTATTTGCGGGGGAAGGCTTATATTATTGCCCACCAGAAAAATGTTGCATGGCTTGAGTTTCAGGACGGGCCATAAGTACCACAAGTCAATTGGCAAGCCCAAAGGATGGTAAAACACTACTCCTTTTTTAAAAAAACGATTTTTATTTATTTTTCAACAAAGATAAACAAACATAAAAATAAACTAAAAAAGCCATCTTCCATTACAAATTGTAGAAAGTGTGTCAGTTGGTTACAGTATTTCCATGCATCTCTTCCATAGCCATCACCTGCTTTTCATATCAAATCGCATATTTTAAATTCACATATATTCATGTATATCACGATTATTATATCTCAACCTTACTTTGACTATAATTATTTTTACATCATTTTATATATAATATTCGAAATCTAGAATAGGATTATATAACATTGTTAAATCATCCCAAAATCATCCAATCACAATACATCTTTATAACATATTCTAAATAAAGCTTTTAGACCTCCTCTCATAATTTCCATATATTTATATAAAATTTCATATTATCAAACGTGTGTGTGTGTGTGTGTGTGTGTGTGTGTGTGTGTGTATGTATGTATGTATGTATGTATGTATGTATGTATTTAGTGTCACAACCCCTGGTATGCCCAAATATGACACTAAATACATACCTACTTCCCTGGCTCAGCTGATAAGGAGGAGAAGCTTGTGGCTTAGTGGTTAATACAACTGCTTAATACGTAATACAGCACAGGTTCAAATCCCAGTAAGGGTATGGCTAGCTGATGAGAGATAAATAGCTTGAAATAGATCTATACTAGTCTCCCTTTATTTATTTATCAACACAAATGCAACACACACACACACACACACACTATTATTAATCATTATTTAACTGTTGTGGCCCAGCAGGATCCGGTTGAGCTGCTGATGGACTTGGATAGCGAGGAACCATATGAGTCTGCCCTGGACGATGTGGAGGACCCTGGGCAGGGTTCAGACTCAGAGAAGGGACCAGAGAGGCTGACTGGCCACCAGGAAGTGCCTGAGGCATGGAGCAGTGGGGAGGATCAAAGGCAGTTTGTCCCTGCTGCTAGATTGAGAAGGGCTGAGAAACGGAAGCAGCAACTCCGTAGGCAGACTCACAGAAGATTAAGCACAGGTGGTTGTTGATTGGCCCCTCCCAAGAGAGATTATAGGTGAGACGTTGGGAGGGGACATTTGTAGGAAACAAACGTTCAAATTAGTAGTTAAGAAAATCTATCTGTGTATTCTAGCCGTGTCTGTTCATTTGGACTATCTGCGTTCTTTGTTTGAACTATCTGGGTTGCTGCAGAGCTACTCTATTGTACGTGAGTTGCCTGGGCCCTCAGCCAAAGGATTCGCTATTTCAGTAATTGAATAGTGGCAAACAGCCAAGCCTGTGTTCTGGTTTATTCACAGGCCGGGGTGGTGGTGGTGGTGAGGGATCAGAACAGTTTGTTTCCTGCCCAAACAATATACATTAAGCCACCATGGAACAGCTCCGTGCCGAAAATGCTCAACTGGCACAGCAGGTGGCCTTGCTTACAGGCTAGATAGCTCAGCTTCAAGGGAATGCTATCCCCCCCCCCAGCCTCGGAGGAAATGTCTGGTTGCCATGCCTGATAAGTTTGACAGTACCTAACCCATGTTTCTAGCTTTCTTGGGACAATGCCAGCTCTTTATCAGTCTGAGAGCGGAGGACTTTCCCACTGACTGGGCTAAAGTGGGGTTTATCATCAGCTTACTCTCCGGCTCCACAGCTCGTTGGCGCGGGCTAGCCCTTTGCTGGACGATTTCAGGGGGTTTTGCCATCACCTCAGACTCATGTATGAGGACCCCATTAAGGAGTAAACAGCCACCAGAATGTTTCAAGATGCTGAAGCAGGGTCGGGGTTCCTTGCAGGACTATGTCAGTGAATTCCGGCTCCTTAACCAAGATTCAGCCTGGAATGAGGCAGCCCTTATGGACACCTTTCAAGATGGGTTATCAGACGACCTGTAGGATGAGCTGGTGCGGGTGGACAGGCCACCGACGTTCAACACGCTGATCCACCTGTGCCTCCAGATAGATGCCCGGTTGCAGAGGCAGGGGTGTCGCCGCGCCTCCCAGGAGACCAGAGGGGTGCCGATCCAGCGAGAGGCCATAGCTCCACGGGAGGAGCCCATGGACTTGGGTGCCGCAAAACCCCGCTTGTCACGAACTGACGTGGACAGACGGCGCACAGGGGGCTTGTGCTTTTATTGTGGGGATCTTGGGTACCTGGCAGTGGTTTGCCCCAAGAAAAGTAGGGGGCTGCGAGATCTGGGGCCTACCCCTCAGCTCCAAAACAACTTGTCGGGAAACGGGCAGAGCCCGATCTGAGGGGGACCTTAGATCGGGCACACACTGAGACAGAGATTGACAGCCCTCCCCGGCACTTGATCTTGGCAGCACGTATTATCCTGTTTGGTAGTTGGCTGGGGATTCTGGCCCATGCCCTGGTCAATTCCTGGGCTACCACGAACTTCATGGATGAGGCGTTTGCGACCAAATATGCCGTCCCTCTGTGTCCGGTGGACCCACCGATGCTGGTCAAGACCATTGACGGCCGGGTGCTTCTGTCTGGGCCTATCAAGGCCGCCATGCAGCCCTTGCACCTGGTCATCAGGGATCACGAGGAGGCCATCCAGTTTTACATTGCCTCGTGCCTGCATTTCCCTGTGGTCCTGGGCTTGGCCTGGCTGCAGGCGCACGGCCCCCAGATTTATTGGTCCCAGAACCTGGTCACGTTCCCGTCCCTGCAATGTGTCGACCATACCTGTCACGTCTCTGCAGGCCAGGTGCTGAGTTCACCCAGGGTTCACCCAGGGTGTCCTTGCCACCGGACTTAGCAGAGTTAGCGGAGTTCACGGACGTCTTCAGCGAGCAGGAGGCAGACCGCTCAGCCTTATGACTGCCCCTTGCTGCCGCTCAGCCTTATGACTGCCCCATTGACTTGGTGCCGGATGTGCAGCTCCCTGTGGGTCGCCTGTACTCCATGTCCGAGCCAGAGTTGGCCACATTGCAGGACTTTCTGGACAAGAACCCCGCCTGTGGTTTTATCTGGCCCTCGTCTTTGCCACTGTCTGCCCTGGTCTTGTTCATCAAGAAGACCGGGGATCTGAGACTCTGTTGTGATTATCATCGCTTGAATGCGATCATGGTGCGCAACCGTTACCCTCTGCCCCTGATTCCTGCGTTGTTGGAGCGGCTCCGGGAGGCGACGGTGTTCACGAAACTGGACTTGCGTGGCGCCTATAATCTGGTCCGAGTCCGGGCAGGGGACGAATGGAAGACGGCCTTCGGCACCCGGTACGGTCATTTTGAGTACACAGTCATGCCATCTTCCAGCATTTTATGAATGATATCTTCCGGGACCTCTTGGACCAGTTTGTCATCATTTACCTGGACGATATTTTGATTTACTCGGCTTCTCGGGAGGGTCATCGGCAGCCCCTACATTTGCTTATGACTCCGGGAGCATCATCTGTATGCGAAGCTGGAGAAGTGTCAGTGCTAGTAGACTACCATCGAGTTCCTGGGGCACTGTATCTCCCCTGAAGGAATTGAGATGGAGCCGGGCAAGGTAAGTCTTTGCACAGTTGGCAACCTCCTTGGCAGGCAAAGGATGTACAGCGACACCTTGGGTTTGCGACTACTACCAGACCTTCATCCCCAGCTTCGCTTCCCTGACCGCGCCCCTCACTCGGCAGAATGTTAATGTTAATGTTTAATAAATTTATATGCCGCCCAATCCCGAAGGACTCCGGGCGGCTTACATAAAAGCAATTTAAAAGAATACTAAAAAGTTTAAAAAGTAGAAGACAAGGCAAGTTAAAAGACACAACATGCACTCAATCTTAGTGGGCTGGACCTCATTCAAGAGGTCAACAGCCCCAGCCTGCCGACAAAGCCAGGTCTTAATAGACTTTCGGAAGGCCCTGCGAGTGGGGAGGGTCCGGATCTCTGGGGGTAGATCGTTCCATAGGGCCGGGGCAGCTACAGAGAAGGCCCTCCCCCGAGTAGCCACCAAAAAACATTGTCTAGTTGATGGCACCCGGAGAAGGCCCATCCTGTGAGATCTTATTGGACGCTGGGAGGTATGTGGCAGAAGACGGTCCCGTAGATATCCAGGTCCTAAGCCATGTAGGGCTTTAAAGGTGATAACCAGCACCTTGAAGTGTGTTCGGAGACCGATCAGGAGCCAGTGCAGCTCGCAGATAGGTGTAACATGGGTATATCTTGGTACATCCAATATTGCTCGCGCGGCTGCATTCTGGACCAGTTGTAGTCTCCGAACGCTTTTCAGGGGCAGCCCCATGCAGAGCGCAGTAGTCAAGTCTTGAGGTGACGAGGGCATGAGTGACCATTTGAAGTGCCTCCTGGTCCAGGTAGGGCCGCAACTGGTGCACCAGGCGAACCTGGGCAAAAGCTCCTCTGGTCACAGCTGACAAATGGTTTTCTAGTGTCAGCTGTGGTCCAGGAGGACACCCAAGTTGCGGGCCCTCTCTGAGGGGTGTAAGATTTCACCCCCCAGGCTTAAAGATGGAGTATCTGGACTATCTTTGGGGGGCAACATCCATAGCCACTCGGTCTTGTCAGGTTTGATGTACAAAACATTCTGGGTACAAAACAGCCAGTTCTGGGAGCTTTGTATTTGGACTGAAATATGTATTCTAGGCAGGTTCTGTTGAAGAAAAAATCAGTGACATGGACCGAAAGTAAAAGGAGGTGTGTATTTGATCTTCCTAACTGAAATAAACTTGGTATAAAATACTCAACTTGCCCCTGGAAGGACTGGCATTGTATTTTTAAAAACCCTGAAAAATAGATACAGCTTCTCATGCTATATGTGCCAAACTATCCAAAGTATATTGCAAAGCTCTAAATAGTTATGTTTGTTATGTAACAAAACCATTTTTTTCATCAAAATTTATTTTCTTCAAAGTGGCTTCAAGTTTCAATTTTAATTTTGCCATACCTAACTCTAGAGCCATGATGGTGAACCTATGGCACGCGGAGCCATTTCTGAGGGCACACAAGGCGTTGCCCTGTCAGCTCCAGCGTGCATGCGCATGCTGGCCAGCTAATTTTCGACGGTTTTTCGCTCTCTAGAGGATTCCCTGAAGCCTACAAAGGTGAAAAACAGCCCAACGCAAACCGGAAATGAGGACAGAGCTATCTGCACGAGGGAAAGACATGCAGCAAGGAAAGAAGAAGAGGCTTCTTTCGCTCGTGCTGGGTGCTCTGCTCCCCCCTCCTCGTGTTACTAAAGAGGCTCCTGCCTGGTTGCTGGAATCCAAAGAGAAATGAGGAGAGAGCTGCCAGCTCAGGGGAAAGACAAGCGGCAAGGAGAAAAGAGGCTTTTTGAGGGCGCCGCCGAAACCATGACGAGACGACGTGCGATTTCAAAGCTCTGAGATCACAGTTGACACTTTTATTACTGGGGGGTCCCAACGGACCTAAATCATCCCGAAGAGATGGTGAATAGGAAGATTACGTCTTGCTGATCTCGGGGATATTGCAAAATCTCCGAAAGAAGCAAGAAAAGATCTTCAAGCCGGTAATAAAAATTCCAGTCAGGACTGACAAAGTCAGGGCAGCCCCAAAATGGAACGATGTGGAAAGAAAAAGTGTTTTCAACTGGTGAGAAACTTTTATTGTTTTTTAAAAAACGGACTGCCTGTAAAACCTAAAATTTAACTTAAATCAAAGAATAGAAGAACTTAGCGGTGAATTTGATCGTTGTAATGGTTCTGGACAGTAGTTATCTTACTTTTAAAATGCTATTTACATGGATTGAATCTAAGCAAACCTTTTTCAAATGGATGGATTAAGCTTTCTTCTTCTAACATTTCTTTGTGACTTTCTGCAAGCTACAGATTGATTGTTTTGACTTCGGCATTACAAGGTTTTACTGCCTGGCTGTTTGGCTTAAGATCCAATAAGATTCCACAGTTGTCCTTTTGAAATTTGTTTTCGCTTACAGAGAACTTGTGAATGTATATTTTAATCTTGTTGACCTTCTAAGAAAAAAACAACTGTGTATGAATATGGCGGATGCAGAGTGTTTGAATTTGCAAGGAATACTTTCAGAACTGCAAAAATTATTAAGTACAGAGGAAAAAATTGAGAGAAAAATGGAATATTTGGAGCATCTAACAATAAAATATGATGAAAAACTGAGGATGTTTTTCAAATACAAAATGAGATTGAAACTCAAAAAACTGAAATGGAACACGAATATAAAGAGATTAAATCTGTTGATATTCATTGCAATTGGTTTACTTCTGAAAAAAGAAAGAATGGAATATTGAAAGAGGAATTAAATGGAGAGAAAATTTATTTCAAAGGACAGGACATAGAAGAAGAAAACATTAAAGAATCTATGGACTATGAAATACTATTTGCAAAATATTTGATAACACTGCTGATAATTAAAGACAAGCTGAATAAGGAAACAGAAAGAGGGCGTCAAGACTACATGAGAGATATTACAAGCAAGGAGTTGCTAAGAGGAGTCCATACAGATTTGATCGAGGATATTTGGAGGACTGGATCCACAAATGGCAGAAGACATTAGATTGTTTTGCTATTGGAAAGATACAGGTTGATAGATGGAAGAGTATAATTTAAAACTAGCTAAACCTAGTTAAATTTAGTGGCAATAGGTATAGTTAAATAAAAATTGATAATGATAGTAATGTATACAATGTGTAGTGTTATGATAAGTAATAATTGTATATGAATATTGAATGTTACCTGTGAAGGGAAGGTTAGAAATCCTTTTCGACTATATATAAAGGTTATTAATAATAATAATACCAATAAAAAAGAACAAAATTAGACACAGCTTTAATTATTAGGGGAGGAAATGTTATGATATAGGATATAGTTAAATAAAGAAAGGATAATGATAACAAATTATATACATGTATGGGTATAATATAAGGGAATTGGATGTAAATGGTAAACAGGGATTTGGAGAGGAGGATTAGAAAATTTTGGTATTAAATATTATGGAAGTTTAGCTAGAATAGGATATGAGGATTTAATGTTAATGGAGGATTTTATAAATAAGTAAATGAAATGCCAGTATGTGGTTATGTATTAAATCTTGGTATATTTTATGATGAAGGATGTTTAAATAATCAGTCAAATAAAAATGGAGGTATGATGATGGTAATATAATAAATATCTGAGTTAAGATATTAGAGTTAATATGCACTATATTTGATGACGGTGGAAGAGATGCACAAAAGCCTTTTGTAACCAACTGATACACTTTTTACAGTATGTAAAGAAGGAGGATTTGTATGTTTGTTTTGAAAATAAATATATATTTTTTTAAAAAGAAAAGAGGCTTCTTTTGCTCATGCTGGCTGCTCTGTTCCCCCACCTTCCCCCGTGCTACTAAAGAGGATCCTGCCTAGTCGCTGGAATCCAAAGGGAAATGAGGAGAGAGCTGCCGGTACGGGGACAAACGGCAAGGAAAAAAGGCTTCTTTCGCTCATGCTGGCTGCTGTTGCTCTTTTCTCCATTTCAGTGCCACACCACTGAGGTTGCCCCACCCACCATCGCCCAGGCCCTCGCTTCTCCCAAGCATTTCTTTGGCTACCTGATTTCCAGCTTCATTGCGTTTCTTGCCATCGTGGGCAGAGAAACAAAGTTTGTGGGACTAAAAAAAAACTTCAATAAATCAATTACAACTTGGGGAGAAGGGAGTGATCTCACAAAGTTGGAATTGATTGATTGAAGGGTTTTTTTTAGTCCCACACACTTTGTTTTCCTGCCCAAAATGGCAAGAAACACAATGGAAAAATGCAACAGAGGGGAAATCCGATAGGAAAAGAAATGCTTGGGGGAAGGGAGGACCTGGGCGATGGTGGATGGGGCAGGCTCCATGGCGTGGTGCTGAAATGGAGAAAAGGGCAACAGAGCAGCCACCTTGAGGAAAAGAAGCCCCTTTTCTTCTTTCCTTACTGCTTGTCTTTCCATTGTGCAGATAGCTCTCTTCCTCATTTCTCTTTGGATTGCAGTGACCAGGCAGGATCCTGTGTTAACACAGGGCAGGGGGGAAACAGAGCAGGCAGTAAGAGGGAAAAAAGCTGCTTTTCCCCCCCTTGCTGCTTGTCTTTCCCCTGTGCAGATACCTCTCTTCTTCATTTATCTATTCGCTGTAGTGCCCAGGATCCTCTTTGATTGGGGGGGGGGGAGATTTAGCAACCGGACTCACACCTGCCGGAGTAAAAAGGGCCCAATCTTTACACAGGAGAATAAGGGAAGGTTTTTTGACGCAGTAGCACACTTGAGCATCGCCTCCCCACCCTCTACCTGTTTGTGGCAGAGCAACTTCTCCCATTGCTCCGTGTTAGCCAAGGGGAAGCAGCCAGAGCAGGGAGTGGTGAGGAAGCCTTTGTCCTGGTGAAACTCCTCTTTGAAAGGACAATCTGCAGGTGTGCGTATGGGGGGGATTTCCTGCACTTCGGCAGTGGCGTCACCTCACAGAGTTTTTTCCGATGTTCCAGGTATATGGATTTCCATGCTTATGGGAGGTTGCTTCTCACTTGCATATTAACATTGAAGGCTCGGAATGGGGCATTTTTGCAAACAGCTTGAAAATGTGGAAGGGGGATTTTTCTCTTATCCTGTTCTCAGTCTGTGCTGAGCTTCAGAACAGGGAGAGACGCAGGGAAACCTCCCCTCCACATTTTCAAGCCATTTGCAAGAAGTTGGAAGGTATCTTCTGGTGATTTCTGGTATTTTTTTTTTAACCACACTCGCACAGACTACTTTTCTTGTCCTGCATGTTTAGAGGAGAACGGAGCTGGAAAGCAAGTTAGTGAAGGGATGTGACTGCCTTGGAGGGTGTGTGTGAGGGACTTGTGTGTGTGTGTGTGTGTGTGTGTGTGTGTGTGTGTGTGTGTGTAAGAGAGATCTGATCCAACCTCAGATAGTTGGATCGGTCGGGCTGGCAGTGGTGTACAATCTCTATCTCTCTCACACAAACAGAGGTTTCATCTTTCACTCGCTCTCCCTTCCTTCCTTCCACTGTGAGGTTTTGTATGGAGGAGCAGATCGTTTCTTGTAGGGTTGGCCTCGGCACGCTTTGGACAGCAAACAGAAGAGCTTTGATCTTTTTCTCTTTCTTGTTTGCATGCTGTGTCTCAGGAGAGGCCTCATGGAGAAGCAGTTCTGCCAGGAGGGCGAAGAGCCCCTGCGAGCCAGAGCAGTCAGCTGTTCGGCAGCCAGCCACCAAGCAGGGTAGGCTAAGGCCAGGGCACGCTGAGAATTTGGGTCACTGCGGCCTCAAGCTACCAGGTGGTGGGACGGAGAGGGTGGGGCTGGTGGACTTGCTGCCTCCTGCACCTGAAAAATAATAAAAGCCTCCCCAAAAAAATTGAAGGGTGGTGGGGCACCCTGTCTAAAGTTGCTGATATATTGATAAAGTCTAAAATGTCAAATGCAAACCTATACAAATGAGGGAAGGGGGGACTGCATCGCCATCATCATCCGCCACATCATGAGTAATGTCAAGCCCTTCAAGCCAAAGGTCAATAAAAAGTTTAATTCAGCAGGAAAAAATGAATACAATTCAGAAAGATATGCAAGCATTGTTCCAATTGTTACAAGTGGCCGTAACCAAGAACCAATAATGAAATAAAGACCAAGATGAATGAGATGAGAACTGAGATGGGAGAGATCAAGGGAAAAATGCAAAGTATGGATGAAACACTTTCATCCATACTTTGACTTTTCAACAAACGCTAGACAAAAATGAAGCAAAGATTAAAACAATTGAAGAGAAATCAGAACAAGTAGAGAAAAAAGTGGAGGAAATGAATCAGTGACTAACAGGCCAATAAAGAACTTGAAGTTGTATGGTATTGCTTTTGCAGATCTCTAAATCTTCTGGGCACTTGTTTTAAAACCACGATCTCTCTTCCTTTATATTTTAGGGATTCCTCTCTTTTTTTTAAGAATTCCTGCTCTTGTTGATTTTTTCATAAATCTTACACGCACCTTCCTTAGAAGTTTCTTCTTTTTGGCATAGCTAGTGTGAATTCTGAACACTTCATCTATCTCACTCCTCACCTCATGTGTCGTTATCCATAAGTTTGAACCAGTAACTCTACCATAAACTGAGCTAAGTTTTCCTCTTTTTCTTCCTCAATATTGTGGAACCTCAGGAAGTGTTCAGCCTTTTTCATTTGCGACCTGTCTGTGAATGGTGTTTGGGGATAGACCTTTGTCAAGCCCCTCTTGTAAAAACTCCAGAATCTGAGCCACCGTTACTGAGATAGGGTCTACTCCATTCTTGGAGCACCAACTACAAAAGGCTTTCCATGTCAAATCATAGATCCTGTTAGTTGAAGATCTCCTGGAGGCCTAGATTCTTCTGATTAACCTGATAGACAACTTGCCCTGTGTCAGGGATCTCCGCTCAAATGCCAGGCAGTCAGCTGCAACTATTGTGGCTCTGGATGCAGTAGGGCCCCCTGACTGAGGGATATCTTTTCCTGTGGAATCTTCCAGGGTCTGGCTATCGATAGGCTGACCAAGTCTGCAAACCAAAGTTTCCTGGGCCAGTGGGGTGCTAGGAGTAATACTTCCACCTTCTCCTTCTCCTCCAGCACCTTCCTGATTACCCTCGGGATCAAGGGAAGAGGAGGAAAGATGCATAGGAGTCCTCTTGGCCATGGAATGCATTTGTCCCCTTTGCCCAGGGTGTTATGAATCAGGAGTAAAATCTTGGCAGCTGGCTGTTTAAATGGCGTGGTGAACAGGTCCAGGACTGAAGACCCGAACTGTTCTGTCATTTCCTTGAACAGCTCTGGATGAAGGCACCACTCGACCTGATCGATTGTGGTCCTCCTGAGCCAGTCTGCCTGGACATTTGTTGTCCCCGATATGTGCTCCACTCTGATGGAAAGAAGATGTTCTCTGCCCAGAGGCCCAGCTGTTCTGCCTCTCTCATGAGTACTCTGGAATGTGTGCCCCCTTTACAGTTGATGTGGGCCTTGGTGGCTACATTGTTCATCAGGATGAGAATGTGATGGCCAGATATTTTGTCCTGGAACCCCCTCAAGGCCAAGTGAACTGCCCTGAGTTTCAGACAGTTGATATAGTTTGCTAGGTCCTCCTGAGACCACTATCCCTGTGCCATCTGCGCCTGGAAGTGGGTACCCCAGCCAAAGAGTTGCGATAGTTAGGCGATTGGTCTCCTTGAAGGCGCAACCCCTGTCCATGGCCCGAGACGTCCACCAATGGAAGGACTGTGGTAACCTGTGTTGGACCAGAACTCTGGTCTTTGAATTGCTTTCTCCAGACCTCTGGTAAGGTAAGAGAAACCACTGTAAGATCCTTGCATGTAGGCACGCCAAGGGAACTATCACATTGCACGATACCATTTTGCCTAGGAGCTTTGAGAGAAGGGCTAGTGGAACCCTGCGGTCTGCCAAAATTTGATTTACTAATGACTTTGTGCTGTCCTGTCACTCCTGTGACAGGTAGTCCTCACATAGAGAAGTGTTTATGATCGCCCCAGGTGAGGTAAAGGGTGGTAGGAGTCAGATGACCCTTCCCATAATTTATGGGAAAACGGTGATCCTGAAGAATCCAGATTGTGACCTGTACATCCTCTGTTGCCCGATGGTGGGAAAAGGACTGAATCAGAATGTTGTACAGATAACATTGTACTCAGATCGGTAATGCCCTGATGTTGGCCAAAAGTGCTGCCAGAACCTTGGAAAACACCCTGGGTACGGAAGACAGGCTGAATGGTAAGGGTCTGTATTGATAATGCTGTCCTGCATAGTAGAATCTGAGGAACCATTGGTGTGACAGTAGGATGGGCACATGGAGATATGCCTCTGTCAGGTCAATGGATGTTAAGAAGTCGCCCTCGCGGGTGCATTCTCCAAAATGGACTGGAGAGATTGCATTTTGAACCTCTTGTAGATGAGGTGCCTGTTTAATCGTTTCAATCTGGAATTGCTCTTCACCCCCACCCCCACCCGCAAGGCCTTGGGAACTATAAACAGTATGGAGTAAAATCCCTGCCCCTGTTGGGGCGCCAGGAGCAGCTGGATAGCTTGAATGCCCAACAGGTGTTTTTTCGTGAAAACAGACCCATTTTTTTCAAAACAAAAGGCATGAATAGCCGGGAGGGGGAGCTTGCAGTGTGCTCCTGCGGGTTGGGGGTGGGGCAAAAATGAGTAAAAAACAGCCCATTTTTCACGAAAACAGGCCCATTTTTGTCAAAAAAAATTGCATACATAGCCTTATGCAGGCTTAGACAGTGCTGTTGGGGGCTGGGAGGGCAAAAAATGGCCCATTTTTTGCTCATTTTTCCCCTCCCTAGCCCCCAGGAGGTCTCTGAAAGCCTCCATAAGGCTATGCATGGCCATTTGGGTGAAGGAGCGGGGCTTCAGGAAGCAAAAATGTTGTATTCAGTGTATAAGACACACCCAGATTTTCAGCCTTTTTTAGGAAAAAGGTGCATCTTATACTCCAAAAAATATGGTACATCAGGACAGTCCGCAAAATATTAAAATCAAAACTGAATGCTAGAAACGTGATCAAAGCCATTAATACATGGGCAATGCCAGTGATGTGCTATCCAGGTAGAATCAACAACTGGACTGTGGCTGAACTGGAAAACCTGGAGTGAAAAACGTGGAAATTCTTGAATATGTACCACGCTTTACATCCACAAAGTGACACCGGCAGGTTGTACCTGCCAAAAAGAAAAGGGGGTAGAGGGCTATTGCAAATCCAACAAACTGCAGAAGAAGAAAAATTACGTTTGAATGATTATGTGAACCAAAGCACATAAATATTGCTGTATACTGTGAAAACAGAGAACATTATAAAAACAACAGAAACAAAAACAGAATATAAGGAAAAACAGCAGGATGACAGATTAAATGGATGGAAAACTAAAGCTTTGCATGAACAGGACTTCAGAAACGTTGAAGGAAAATGTGATAACAACTTGACATGGGCATGGCTTAAGAGAGGAACCCTCAAGAAAGAAATGGAGGGTTTAATACTGGCTGCTCAAGAATAAGCACTACAAACTAATTCCATGAAAGCAAAGATACAAAAATCAATCCAATCCAAACTGCCGACTATGCAACAACAAAGTTGAAACTGTTTCACAATATGTGAGTGCAGCAAAAACATGCAAACTGATTACAAAGCCAAACACGATTGAGTTGCTAAATTAGTCCACTGGCCATTATGTTAAAAATACGACATACCTGTATCCAAAAAGTCATGGGAGCAGAAAATGGAAAAAGTCACCAAAAATGGGACAGTGAAGATCTTATAGGACTTTTGAATACAGAGGGATAGTCATTTGGAACACAATACGCCAGATATCACGGTTGTCGAGGGCCGAAACGTACAGTTTATTGATATCAGTGTACCAGGAGATGCCAGAGTTGAAGAAAAAGAACTGGAAGAAATTACGAAATATCGCGACGGCCATTGAAACTACATGGCTATGGATGTAACAGTGATATCCATTGCCTCCCAACCATCAGCTGTTTCAGACTGCAGAAATAGCCCATTGCCTACTGCCGTCTCTGTGAACCCCATTTTCGGCCACTGCACCCATTTTCGGCCTCCATGTGTCCTGTTTTTGGCCTCCGCATATCCCATTTTCGGCCCATTCAGATCCCCCACTGCCCGAAATGGGTGGAAATTGGGGCACGGAGGAGGAAAACGGGATGCAGAGGCCAAAAATGGGGAGCACGGAGGCGGCAATAGGCTATGGCAATCCCTGCAGCCTGAAACAACTAATTGTCAGGAGGCTAATCAGGCTGTGCTGAAAATGAATATGAAATGGGCTGTTTGCTGCAAGGAGGCAAATTGCTGGGAGGCAGAGTCAGATTTTTTTTCTTGTTTTTCTCCCCAAAAGCTAGGTGCATCTTATACTTCAGAGCGTCATACTCCAAATGGTATGTTGATGGCCCGTGGAGAAGAGCTTGGTAAAGTTGAAGTCAAATGAGGAATCTTCCAAGGCAACTCATTGTCATCTCTGTTATTTGTACTTTTGTTGGCACCACTAACAAGTATTTTGAACAAGACAACTGTGGCTATGAATTGGCTAAAAAGGGCGAAAAAATTCCCATTTGCTCCATATGGTTGTTTTTAAATTGTTTGAAAAAACAAAAGTTGAATTGAGCTCATTGCTGAAAAGCACTGAGGAGTGTAGCAGAGAGATTGAAATGTAACATGACATTGACAACTGTGCAACAATTGCTGTTAAGGCAAATTGTTATGGGTGAAATCCTGATTTCACAAAAACCACCCTACTTGGAACTGCTTATACACTCAGATGCTACCTTAACAGCTCTTAGGTCTTGCAAAAATGTCAGTAAAAACAACAAATATCGCTTATGTAACAAGAAAGATGAAACAGTGAATCATCTTCTCAGTGGCTGCAGCAAAATCTCACAAACTGATTAGCTACAACATCATGATATGAGTTGCCAAAATTATACACTGGAAAATTTGTCAGCAGTTTGGGTGCAATTGTAGCAAAAATTACTGGGAACACCAAGTTGACAAAGTTATTGAAAATGAAGAGGTCAAGATCTTGTGGGACTTTCAAATCCAAACAGAGAGACACATCTGTCCCACAACACCCCTGACATCATGATTTTGGAAAAGAAAAAACTCTGATCATCGATATTGCAATACGAGGTGATGCACAAATTGAAGACAAACAACTAGAAAAAAAACAAAATATCACAATCTGATCTAAAGGTAAAGCTGGCTGATCAAAGGGTGGAATGCCGCTTGGTCTGATGTCCTCGTATCTGCATACACCCTTTGCAGGACTCTCCGTCCAAAGGATGCTTCTGCCGAAGCAAATACATCCAATTTGTAATGGAGGGTTCAGGTTTGCTGCCCCCTAATAAATCTCCAAATGACCAGAAGGTGAGTCAGAGATTCCCTTTCCCCATACGTCAAAGCTGTTGCAAGAGTTGTCCCTTGCCTGTGGATGGTGTTGTGTGACAGGCCTTTGTCCAGTCCTTCTGGAGAAATTCCAGGACTTGTGGTACTGACGCTGAAATGGGAACAATACTAGCCTTAAGGCACCAGCTAGTAAAAGCTGTCCAAGTAGAATTGTAGATTCTGTTTGTGGATGACCTTCTTGAGGTCTTATCACCCTGGAGAAGTTACCCTTTCTCAGGAGGCTCCTCTCAAATGCCGGACGGTCAGTTGGAGCCACCGAGGCTCTGGATGGAATAACACCACCTGGCTGAAGGAGATTCTCTCCTGAGGGATCCTCCAGGGCCAAGATATAGGCCTACCAGGTCTGCAAACTATGGGCATTTGGGCCAGTGGAGAGCAAGGAGCAGGATCTCCACCAGTGGTGGGTTTCTGCCGGTTCACACTGGCTCGGGAGAACCGGTTCATGAAATTTACTAATCTGGTGAGAGGTTAGACCGGTGGACCCGGAAGTAACTTCCAGAATGCCTGTCCCGGCCCTGTTGATCGCTTGTCTTTGCCGTGCCATTGCAGCTCGCTCGCTCCCCTGCCCGTCTGCACTAAACTAGCCCAGCCCACAGCTCACTGATTGGCTAAAGTCCAGCCAATCAGTGAGCAGGCTGGAGTCGAACCGCCAGCTCTAACACCTGTTTAAAAGCGTGGTGGGTCCTCCCTTCATTTTTTGTTTTGCTTCGCCTTCAAGCAGGTAAATAACTAAGCGCGAGGAGGGGCGGTGGGAGGCTAGCTTATGCCATCTCACAAAAGCCGCGAGCTGGCGTATGCCACGTGGGCCGAAAGCAGGTGGGCGGCGGCGGCGGCAGGCTAGCTTTCATGAGGGATGGCCTTCAGGCCTTCCCTAGCAAAAGCTGCAAGCTGGTGTATGCCACGCGGCCAAAAGCGGGTGAGCAGCAGCGGCAGGCTAGCTTTCGTGGCTTTTGCAAGGGAAGGCCTGAAGGCCTTCTCTCGCGAAAGCCGCGAGCTGACGTATGCCATGCGGCTGAAAGCACCCCGCCCTCCCAGCCTCACCTCACTGACTAAGCCTTCCAGGCGGCGTGCCTAGCTAACCGACAACTCTTGTCCCTCCAGTCTAGTAACTTTACCTGTCCTGCTGCCTCGTTGCCTGCCTGCTCCCTGCTGCATCCATCGCATCAAAGAGCTGCTGATTTTACCTGCTGGTAAGTAACCCTTTTTTTCTTTTTAATGTTTTTTAAAAGAATATTTTATTTATTGTTCATAGAATATTTTAAATTGTTTTACTTAAACGTTTTGAGTATAGAATATTTTAAAATGGTTTACTTCAATTTATTGTGTGTGGATTCTTTTTTTTTATTGTCTTAGACTATTTTAAAAAAGATTCCACCCAAAATAAATTAAAATAAACCATTTTTAAAAATTCGATAGTCAATACTTTAAAATGTATTGTGTATATAATTTTTTAAAATTGTTTTATTGTAATTTATTGTGTATAGAATATTTTTAATGGTTTCATTTTAAATTATTGTGTGTGGAATACTTTGAAATGGTTACAGTATAAATTATTGCTGGTACAATACCTTGAAATGGTTACAGTATAAATTATTGCTGGTGGAATACTTGCAAGAGTTACAGTATAACTTATTGCTGGTAGAATATCTTGAAATGGTTACAGTATAAATTATTGTGTGTGGAATACTTAACAATGGTTTTTAAGGATTTTTTTTATTTATAGAATATCTTTTTAAAAATTATTTTTAGGGAATTTTTATTTTTTAATTGTTTATAAAATATATTTACTACAAGAAATGTTATTCCTTTTTGCAAATGTTTTCTTTGTGATGAAATATGTTGCTTTTAAGTGTTCAGACCAGGTTTATGTGTCTCAAAGTGGCTGCTTTTCTATGGGCAGGCCAGGTTGCTGCAAGGCAGGTTTGCCAGATTTAGTGTGTTTCACCCTGGTTGTTTAGGTAATTTTGAGGTGGTTGCTGGTTCTGTGAGCTTCCTGGCACTATCCTTTATAATTTCCCACAATGCCTTGATGGTTTTTATTCCAGTGGCTTTATCTTTCCTGTCCTTAGGGTTATGGGAAAAAAAACTGGTTTCATTTGCAGTCTTTTGGGGAGGGGAATTCTTATTTTTTGGTGTTTTCCTGGCACTGTCATAGTTTGTGTGGGTATGGGTGTGTAATGTCCCGCAGTTATCTACGCATTGATAATGATCTAGAAATATTTCCTCATACATTTTAGTGACCTTTCCTTACATAATTGGTGTTTTCTTTCATACTTTTGGATTTCTAATTTCTGTTTCTGTTAGTTGGCAATAGCTAAAACCAATCCCACGTGAAAAAGTATTCAAAGCCTTCTTGATTTTAATTGTCAATTTATTTATTCCTGCACATTGTAATATTTATTCATTTTCATATCTCTGTTTTTCCACTGTTGTGCAAATACAATTCCAGAAGCTGCTAACATGTGTAAAATTAAATATATATTGTACTCCCTTTCAAATAGCCAATAAAATTTTCTGGTTTTAATTCCATATCTTGCTTTACCATTGCTTCTAACTACTAACTTCTGAATAGCTACTTGACCGACCTAAGTACCGAACCTAATTCATATATTCCTGTTTTTTGGAACTGAGAACTACGTTTCAGAAAAAGGAAATCTGTATTGCTCTGGGAATCTACCTATGATATTCATTCTTGAACTAACTTCTTGTTGAGGTGATGGTGCAGAAGACGCAAAAAAGGACAGTAAATTTGTGAATGTAATAATATAATAGATCTTATCAAAAAGTCTTTCCATAATTCCAACTTTTACAAAAAGCAAAAGCTAGATGTGTCTAAAGTAGATGAATATTTGTTAAGACTCTCACCAACTCAGAGACAACTTATGAATGATTCAATAACTACCTATTAAATATCAGAAGCCATTAAAAAATGAATCAGGCAAAGCTCCAGTCCAGATAGCCTTTCAAGCCAATATTGTATATGCTTTGAAGATGAACTTCTTTAGCCATTAAAAGATATAATGAATGATATATTACCGGGGGGGGGGGGGAATACCTCAATTTGGAAAGAAGCTAATATATAGTGTTATTACTGAAGATTGCCCAAAACATCAGAAGGATAAAGAATTATAGACCAATTTCATTACTAAACAATGACTATAAACTTTTTGCTGAAATGGTGGCATATATTCATATATCTGGGTTTCTGCCACAAAGACAGTTAAGGGATAATGTCAGGACTGTTTTCAACATTATTGAATATTTATAGAATCATAACAAGAAACAGGCAGCTTTAATATTCTTGGATGCAGAGAAGCCTTTGACAATTTTAGTTGGGCTTTTATGTTTAGTTTTGGAAGATATGGTTTTTGGGGAGAATTTTATTCAAGCAGTTAGTGTAGTTTGTACATCACAGCAAACAAAGGCAATGGAGATATAACCAATTCATGTGAAATTCAAAAGGTTACAAGACAAGGATGCCCCTTATCTCCCTTGTTATTTACATTGGTGTTGGAAGTCTCGAACAGAGATGTTAGGCAAGATGAGAAAATAGCATAAATATAAAAAGGAAGTTTGTAATTTGAGGGCATTTGCTGATGACTTGGATTATATGTTTGCAAAACCCAAAATACAACATAGAATATTTGATGAAATCAAATGAGTTTGGGGCTTTAGTGGGTTTTAAAATAAACAGAAAACAACAATGCTTATTAAGGATATGACCTCTCAGGACAGTGATATACTGACTAAAAAGTCAGGTTTAAGGCTGAGAAAAGGTTAAATTCTTGGAACTAAAATTGACAAATACAAACGCAAAACTGTTTCAAAATAATTATGTGACTGTTTGGAATAATAAAAAAAAGGATTTACTGCATTAACGTTATTGGGTAGAATTTCTGTGAATGTATTACAAAGATGTTTTTTTTTTGTTTCATACGTTGCCAATACTTGCAACTGACACTCCATTTAAACAATGGCAGAGGGATATTTCTAAATTTATATATTGTGGGGGGGGGGGGGAATACCCAAGAATTATATATAAAGGAAAGAGAAAGTTTGGGTTTATCAGATTTGAAATTGTATTTCGGTGCTTGCTGTTAGATCTGGCTAAAAGAGTGGGTGAACCTCCAAAATAAGAGGCTACTTGACTTAAGAGGGTCATGATTTAAAATTTGGATGGCACAGGTATTTATGATGTAACAAGTTTAAAGTAAATGTTGATTTTAATAACCATTTTGTTACATGTACCATCTAAAAATTTGGAGTAAATATAAAACAAAACTTTCTGTGAAGATGCCTCCTTGGGTGTTGCCCTAGGAAGCTTTTTTAAGAAAAGAAATAATGGTAAAGTCAGACTGGTGGACATGGTCAAATAATATCTTTTAATTTCGGTTGTCCTATCCTTAAGTCTAAGGAGGAGTTAGAATCAAAAGGATGTGTCTGCCATTGGTTTACATATTTACAATTGAAAGATTTAAATGAATGAATGACTGCAAAAGGTGATGGAGTTAGCAGAGATGGCTAAACTGACTGCCTTGACTGAAGAAAAAATAGTTATTTCTACTGTACTTGGAAACCATTTCTGGACTTTGTGCTTGAAAGAAACTTTGGGTTTTGAGTTTTACCAATTAATAGGTTTATTATAGAAATGACTGGTGTATACTATTATGTAAAGGTAAAAAGTTGAGGTTTGATGTCATTATCTTATTTTACTACATCAAATGGAGTTGGAAATCAAGGCCTTTGCTGTCTTTTTTCCGTTTTCCCTTCCCTTTTTCCTCCCCATCTTTCCAACTGTTTTCTTTTATATTTTATATTATAATAAAAAGTATTTTTGTAAAAAAAAAAAAAAAAACCCAGCAAATACAGCCTACTACATGGATAAATAGAAATAAGACAATATTATGGAAATTAGGAGTTCAGCAGAGTGATGCGATGAAGGAAAAACAGTTTCTATGACTAGTTGTTTTGGCATGCAATGCCCTGCAGTGATGTCCTGAAAGGAAAGGTTGAAGCAGTTTATGTCCAGGTATGAGGGTTCTGTAGATATTTTCTCACATCTCTTTCTGATTCATGTAGTACATAGAAGCTCAATGGAAGACAGGATGGTTGGAATTTTTTTTTCCAGTCCTAAATATCTTTTGAAGTCTGTTTGGTTGCTGTACCAAGCCAGGCAGTTATAGAAGTACAAACAACAGACTCAATAATTCCTCTGTAAAACTCTTATCAACAGCTCCTGGGGCAGTCTGAATTTTCTGAGTTGATACAGGAAGAAAATTCTTTGCTGTGTCTTTTTAATGATGATTCTAATGTTTGTTGTCCATTTCAAATGCGGAGAGATTATAAAATCCAAAAACTTGAAGGTCTCTACTGTTGATACTGTGTTGTCTAATATAGTAAGAGGTGGTAAAATAGGAAGACCCCTCCTAAAATCCACTCACATCTCTATAATTTTAAGTGTTCAGCTCTGAATTATTCTGGCTAATCCACAGAGTCAACCATTCAACCTCCCATCTATATGCAACTCATCACTGTCTTGATTGAAACTAATGACTGTTGTATCATCTGCAAACTTCTGTACTTTAATAGAGGGCTCCTTCGATATGCAGTCATTAGTATACAGTTGTGATGGTGAACCTATGGCACAGAGTCCTCTGCGTGCACACGAGCTGTTGCCCCAGCTCAGCTTTTCTGCGCATACATGCGCCTCCTGCCGGCCAGCTGATTTTCGGGTCTCCGCCACACGTGTAAGGGGTGGGGCACATGCAGGAGATGCATGCATGGGGGAAAGGAGGTCGCACACAGAGCCATGCCCCCCCCCCACGATTTGGTTCCAGGAGGCTGCAGGGAGACCTGCTAGGCCCAAAACGGGGCACGGCGTGGTTGCACAGGAGGGAGCGCGCACATGCGCAGGGTGCACAGGTATTTGTGTCGTGCCCGCATTGCATTATGGATGTGGGAACGCACGCACGGTCGGGCGCTTTCGGCTTGTGACAAAAAGGTTATTCATCTCTGGTATAGAGAGAAAATAATAACGAAGAAAGCACACAGCTCTGCAGGGTACCTATGCTAATTGAATATATATTCAATGTAATTTTACCTAGCTCCACCTGCTGCTTTCTATCTGTTAGAAAGGTTATAATCCACCTACAAGTGTGGTTAGGCAGTTAGCTGAATCAGTTTAGATGAAAATTTTCTGAAATGATGGTATTGAATGCCAAGCAGAAGTCTACAAAAAGACGCTCTATTTCTATGAGCAGTGGACCGAGTGCATGCACGCACGCTCCATTTTTGCGAGCAGTGGGCGTGCACATATGTGCTTACCCACACTTGCATGGAACCATCTCCTCTCCCCTATCCACTCTTGAACAGAATAAAAGTGTTGAATTCTTAAATTCTCTTTAACCCAACACTATATCATAAAGTGTGTGTGTGTGTGTGTGTGTGTGTGTGCATGCACACATACACAAATATGTCTGCAGCCATCCAGTCATTTGAAAAAGTTAAATCCACCTCCATTGATTTTTACTTTTTCTACATGCAGATATTTGATTTCATTTCCACAATGTTGCTATATATTGAGCCGAGGTGGCGCAATGGTTAGAGTGCAGTACTGCAGGCCACTTCAGCTGACTGTTATATGCAGTTCAGCGGTTCAAATCTCACCGGCTCAAGGTTGACTCAACCTTCCATCCTTCCGAGGTGGGTGAAATGAGGACCCAGACTATGGGGGCAATATACTGACTCTGTAAACCGCTTAGAGAGGGCTGAAAGCCCTATGAAGCGGTATATAAGTCTAACTGCTATTGCTATATAAAGTGATATCATTCATTATTTACATTTTGTAATCCATTGTGTAATTTAAATACAAGTTGTCCTCACTTAACTAGCTTTTGTTTAGCAACTGTTCAAAGTTACAGTGACTCCAAATAGATTGTAGTTATGCCTGGTCCCTGAAATTATGGCGGTTACAGCATCCCCACAATCATGTGATCAAAATGTGGGTGCTTTGGCAGCTTACCCAGTTATTACTACAGGAGCACTTCAATTGCTCCCCACCTATCTCCTCCCTCATCTCTGCCCTTTTGGCCACTCTGATCCACTGGCCCTGTTGTCCTCAGCTGGTGTTCATCTTCTTCTTCCTGCTGCCGACAAGATATGGATAGCTTGGACCTTCCTGTGCAGCTGCTGGCTGAGCCAGGCTTTTCTCTGAAGATCATGTACACTTGTCCAAATCACCATGAAGGGCCAAGCCAGATGTGTACCAGTATCAAGAGGAAGCCATAGAAGGCTAACTGGTGTGGCAGGTCCAGTGGAGTGGAGGAAAGCAAAGGCAGTGGGGGAAAAGTGCAAGATGCCCAAAAGGATAAAGATGGGGAAGGAAGACACGTGGGGGCAGTTGAAGAGGAGGTTGCCCCTTACCTTATGACAGCTTGGAGCTGGAAGCAACCAAAGTAGGAATGGATTAGATCATGTGGACCCTTGCCTAACTACCACTGGTAACTATGACAACTCAGATTGGCATGATTGCTGTTGCTAAGTGACATGGTCATGTGGTATTGCAATTTATCACCTCATTGCTTAGTGCTGAAATCCCAGTCCCAATTACCATCATAACCCAATAAACCTATAAATATAAATGCAAATGCTGCATTTGGAAAAAGAACATCTGCATTTTTACTACCTCCAATACTAGAATTAGATTCAGGTGCACTTATCAGGTGTAGATGATTTCTACATTATTAGAGAGGATCTGGATCTGGGAGGAGCCTCTCTAATTCAAACCTCAGACATTTATTTGCTCCTTCGCTGTGTGGTATCACTATCCCTAGATCAAAGGAGATAAGACTTTCAGAAATAAGGCTATCAATACCACCAAGTCTGGGAACAGATTTAAAAATCAATCAATGAGATTGGTTTTTGAAGGTCTTCTAATTCAACCCCCTAAAGCAGGATACCCTATACCCATGATGGCCAACCTATGACACATGTGCCACAAGTGGCACGCAGAGCCATTTGTTAGGGCGTTGCCCTATCAGCTCCAGCGCACAAGAGTGTGCTGGCCAGCTGACTTCAGCCTTCTTTTTCGGCCATTTTTCGCCCTTCAGGGAAGCCTCTGGCGGGCGAAAAACCACCCAACATGCAAACCGGAAGTTCGGGATGCCTCCTGAAGACTCCGGAGGGCGAAAAACAGTTATACAGGCAACCTGGAAGTTCAGAACGGTGATTTCTGGTTTATCCATAGGGCTGTTTTTCACCCTCTGGAGGCTTCAGGAGGCCTACGGGCAACCCGGACTTCCGGTCATGTGCGCATGTGCGCATGCACACAGGGAGGGGTCACATGCACATGGTATCATGGGTGTGGGCACACCCAGGCACGATCCCCCTGCACTCCCCCCGTTTTTGACACCCGATCCGAAAAAGGACCATTTCAGACATGTGACTGTCCAGTACTTTCTTTAAAACCTCCAGAGATGAAACACCCACAACTTCTGACAGCAAGCTGTTTCACTGGTTAATTGTCTTCACTGTTAGTTAGTGCCCTTCTCCTTAATTCCAGGTTGCTTTTCTTGATTAGTTTCCCTTGTATTTTTTGTCCTGCCCTCTGGTGCTTTGGAAAATAAGTTGACCCCCTCTTTTTTGTGTCAGCCTCTCAAATACAGTACTGGAATACTGCTATTATGTCCACCCTAGTCCTTCTTTTTTCTAGACTAGCCAAATTCAAATCCTGCAACTGTTCTACGTACATTCTAGTATTCAAGACTTTAATCATTGTAGTTGCTCTTCTCTGCACTTTTTTTCAAAGTCTCAACATTAATATTAATAACAATGTTGTTTCTAAACAAACAATATTGCTAAACAAATTATATCAATCTGTCCGAAAAATTATCTGCAAATACGTGTTCAAAAAATAGCCAACTTTCCTAGGCCAAGCAACTCCAGCAAATTCAGCCCAAGAACAGATTGCAAGATTAAGAAATAAATCTCTCAGAACCCCAGAATTTCATGATGTGTAGCTTTGCTACTATGATGCTAAAATGCATGACTGTATTATTAGAAGGAAATTGCACAAATCAGATTCTACACGGGAGGTGTGCCAGAAGGAAAGCTTTATTACCAGATACTAACGTTTGCTCATTGATACCCAGATAAAAACCAGGACTTCTGCAACAATGCTTTGGATAGAGCAGGGAAGATGGAGTTTATTGGGTGAAAACCAAATACAGCATTTCACCAAAAGAACTTGATACCAACAGTAACCATTGTGGTAGAAATGTTAGTTTGGAGCTGTTTTGCTGCATCAGGGTTTGGGCACCTCATATTCACAGAATCTACTATAATACCAATCTCATTATATCATGGGATAACATGAGACCATGAAGACTGAATGTTAACAAAAAATGACAATGACTAAACCAGGGTTTCTCAAAATGTGAGATTTACTTCCCTTGGGGAGGTGCAGAGTGTGTTCAGGTGAAGTGTGAAGCAAATTTTAATTACATTGCTATAATACATCTCTATTTCCCAAAGTTTCATTGTCTTCTTCTCATAGTTCATTTGTGTTTATTTTGGTGTTTGGATTTTTAGAGATGTGTATATTAAAGATTATACTAAATGGAGGAGTGATTGCAAAAAAAAATCTATAAAATTGCAATATTTTATTTTAATCAAATGGCACTCTCTGCTAATATTTCAATTTTCAAATTCCTGAACTTTCATACCCTTAAAATTTAGCAGAAACGCATTAAAGTGCAGTGTTTCAAGATTCCAAATATAGCAACAAATCATTTGTCCATTATTTAATGTAAGTTCAATTTAACAATATAATTTATCTAAAAGCCAAAGTATTCAATAAGCTGCCAGCATACCACTCTAATTTTAAAGAAACGTAATTCCTTATTATAGCCTTAATTGTTAAATATATGCAAAAATATATCAAATAAAGGTAAGGAATTGACAGTCAGTCATTATGCCCTCAAGACAGATAAAAGCAAATAATGCAATAAAATAGATTTAATAAGTTCTACTTGGAGAACAAATAGAATGAAATGAAACCACAGGTCTCAATATTGATTGTGTTATCTTATTCACAAACTCTTCAATCACAATTTGAAATATTTTATAGAAAATACTATGCGATAAATAAAGTGCACCTTTATAAATCAACCGAAATGCAGGTTTCCAGACTAAAGAGAAAGGAGTTAGATGAAAAATGGAATTTGGAGCAAACCACCTTGATAGGAAAGGACAAAATGGCAACAGATACTGATGCAAAGGATAAATAGGACTAAGATAGTTTATACATAGGAAATGAGGCATTCAAATAGAAAAAAACCGCTATTTGAATCTTGAGCTATTGGAAATGAATAATTAGTGAAATGAATCAGGATGGAATTGATTTAAATCAAGTGGATTTAAATCACAATTTAAATCATGATTTAATCACTAGTAAAAAGGCTTGATTTAAATCAACTGGGTTTAAATCATAATTTTTAAAGAGCAACTATCATCTCTGTCCTACAACAGCTCCTCCTCTCACCCACTGTTGACTCACCCATTCACTTGGGATGGCTGGTGATGTGGCAGTGAAACAAGGTGAGGGATGTGGCAGGCAGCAGGTGAGTGGATGCCCACTAACAGGCGCTGCCCTCATGGATCTGAAATGACTCTTTAATATTATGTTCTTTAATATTATATTTATAAGCTGCTTAGGTTTCACTTTCATTTTTACTACTTGCCCTTCCTCCTCACATTTAGAGCCTGGTGGTACAGATGCATTTCTCTTCAAACAATCATAGAGTTTGTGGTATACATAAATTTGCAAAATAATGGGATAAAGGAATGTTCCTGAACTTTGTTTTATGCTTGATCTCATGGTTACTGTGAAAATGCGTGAATGCATCAATGCAGTGCATGTTATCTCAGCTTGCAGAGCTTGGATTCATTCATTGAATGAGTTTACCAAAAATGTAAATATTGCAGAATATACAGCCTCATGCTACCTAACTAATCTCCATTTCATGTTGACAAATCTATCTTTAGATTTCTACTCCAAAAGCATTTTTTAAAAATAAATTTGATAGATTTAAAAAAAATATTTAAAATTTAAAAATCTGATTTTTTTAAAAAAAGATTTTTATTCACCCAGAAATTAATATAAAACAGAACAGATAGGGGCAAATTCAGTTTACAAATTTAACTAACTTGCATCCTAGGAAAAGTGCAAACTTAAATCATATACAGACAATAACTATTACAAAGATGTGAATGAATTTTGGAAGATTTTTATTATCAGCAAAAAAATACAATGAAATGATCTAACAGGAAGAGAAAAAAAACTGAGTGAAATCAAATTTGACTAGTTCATGCTTTTCTAATTAAACACAACTCAGAAATGGGAGTCCTGTCACAATAAGACCTATTGGAATTTCAAGATGAATTAGGCTCATCATGCATATTACCATCAATTTTTTGTGTAAGTAGTAATATATATATATACTAGTTGTACATCCCTTTATGGAATTCTTTCTTCCTATTTTTAGCAATATCAAGGTATTATTGTTACTAAGCAAACAAGTCCATGTATAGTAATCAACAGGTGTCAAGCTTAACAAGATTACTTTATGCCTTGATTTCTGATTTGTAAAAAAGCACTGCTAGCCTCCTTTGAGAAGCAGACAAGTTACCCCCAAAATATATTTTTTATCAGGGGCTATGAATCATTTGTTGCAAAACCAAGATTTACCAGTCACACAGAAAATACCCATTTACTTAATAAACATCATGACATGATCCAACACGTGTTTTAAATATATATTCTAAATCTTCTGTTAATAAATAGCATTCCTTGGAAGACAATTTGAACTAGAACTTTTTCCCAGATTTGTGAAGTCTGTAGTAATATACAGTGAATTATATTCACACCACATCTCATTTGTCAAAGGAATATGACATCTCATTCAGCACTATAAACAAGTGGTTTTTCTCTGCTTGCAAATAACAATAGTATGCCTTTTCAAAGCTTGAAATAAAAATGTCAGATATGCAAACATCAATTTGCATCATGCAAAGAATTGGTTCTAATGCTAAATCTATACTTTCATCTTTAAAAAGCATATACTGTGCAAGAGATAAAAATCTTCAGAAGCAGATTGGAGAATGAAAATTCCTTCCCTCCCCCCTTTCTGTAGTCTTTCTTTCAGAAAAAGACTACTAGATAGGCAAATGCTAAAAGCAATAGTTGGGATATTGGGATTTTTAGGCACATATGTAACCCCACTCAGAAACTGCAAAATGTGCAAAAAAAGGAAGACCTTGTATACTTGTTAGCTTGAATAAGCCCCCTAAAAAGATGATCACTGCTCTGTCCCAAGCCTATCCTATTGCTATTTTAATACCTTCCAATATTCTATCAAGCTGGCATGTTTATTTTTAGCCACAAAATAATTGATGTACTACCATTACTGATTTTACAAAGCAGAGTCCATTTGTCAACATAAAGTCATTCCAGAAACCCTACACAGTCAGATATATAGGAGGAAGTTATATCTCTTAAAAACCATATAAATTTGTCTTTTCTGAAAACGGGGAAGGGCAGAGTGCTGAATAATGATGCTCTCTAGAAGAAGGGCAGACTCTAATGTGTAGCTGGGCATGATTACATTCTACAATTAAATAAGCCCAAGGATGGACGCCCTGGGGAGCGTTTGGATGAAAACACAACCCCCAGGCCACGCGCGTGGGGACGTCTCCATTGTGTAGGAGGGATGGGAAAAGTCTGCAGGTGGAAAAAAGAAAGGAACAAGAGCAGACTTCCGGCTAGAGACCGAGACGGTCGTTACAGACCGAGGACGATGACCTTCTCCTGCTCCCCATCCCTTGCATTCTGGCCGAGTCTGCTGGACGAAAACTTTTCCCTGGACCCGGAACTTTGCAAAGTGAGATCCGTTTTTTTCTCCCTCTCATCCGGGGACGGCTCTCTGCAGCCGATCTCATTACTTGCTCTGAAGCCCTTGGGCTGGAAGGGAGCCATAAATGCCCGCGGCTCGTCTCTGCAGAAGCTCTCGACCCAGACTAGGCTCTTTCCTAGGCTGCCTACCCCCCATCCACTCGGGGGAAGCCCCCACCACCACCGCTCGGAAAGACCAGAGCGCGCCCGCGTTAGGGAGAGGGAGCCGGGACAGGAACTTCTTTGGACCGCCGCTGCCGCCATCCGCTTCCAGGCCGGAAAGTTTTGGAAGCGGCGAGAAGGGAGGAGCAAGAGCCCCGCCGGACGCTGGCGGGAGGGCGGACGGCGAGGACCGAGAACAGCCGTTGTTATGGCAACACCGAGGAGGGGAGGGAGGGGAACTTCAAATCCCAACCGTCAACGCCGAGTGGCTTTCCTTCTTAAAGGGGCCGGCGCACTCTCGTCCGGCCGCCCAGGACAAAAGGGATGGCGCCCAAGCAGCCGAACCGAGTGGCGTAGACTGGATCGACAACGGCCGCCTGCCATTCTCGGCCCGATTACGGAGAATGACCGCAGCGGCGGCGGGGGTCAGTCCCTATGCTCAGCCCGCGTCCGCCCTCCCGCGCCGGGATCAGCCCGGCTTTCCTTACCCACACAGTGCATAAGCCGGTGCCGCCAGGAGTCGAGCTCGCGGCGGACGCCCCGGCGCTCCGCCGTGCAGCGTGGGCTCCGGCACTGCGAGGAGCCCGGAGCGGGAGCCGCGGCGGCCATTCCGTTTGTTCCCTTTTCCAACTGCCGCTGACCTCACGCCCGCTCATTTGCATGCAGGAGCGCGCGCGCCCCTTCAGGCCCCGCCCAGCGCGCGCGTTCCCCCCTTCCCGGAGGGAGACGCTGTTCAGGCTGCTGGCGCAGACGACCGGGAGGCTGGCAGGAGCGCCAAACAGAGCCAGGTAGACCCTGGCGAAAGCTTCATTCGTTGATGGGTCGCTTAATTAGAAACGACTTTTCCCTGCCCTGTAGACGCAGCCACTGCGGGACGATCTTTCCCCAGCCTAGTCTTTTCCAAGGTGAACCCCATCGCCCGCGACACCTGAGCCGTCTACCTTCCTGCTGTGAGTCACCTTTCCTTCCTTCTGCCTTTCCCAAGATATAAGCTGCTTCTTCATGCTGATATAAGTGCCGTCAAGTCGTGGCCGACTCTTAGCAACGGGATCGATTTTCTCCATCCCTAATCTGGTCCTTCGGATCTTCCAAAAATGCACTTATCACCCCTGTAACTGAGTCCATCTACTTCATCCTCTTCTCAGTTACTTCCACCTTTCCCAGTATAGACTTGTCTAGAGAGCTGGCTCTTTGGATTGATTATGTGCCACCAAGTCATTTGGTGGTAGTAACCTACCAATCACATGGATTTTGACCAAGACAATTAGTCCCTAACACGCCCTATGATCACAATAATTGAATCTGTCTGCCTTGCTGCTAGTTACCAGGGGTGGGTTTCAACCGGTTCACGGCGGTTCCTGCGAACCGGTTGGTCGCCGAACCCGGAAGTAAGTAACTTCCGGGAACGGCGAAGGGCGCGCCCGCCCGCCCGCGGTCCTTACCCGGTTTTGACGAGTTCTGCGCTTCCACGCATGCGCAGGACGCATACAGCGCATGCGCGATCGTCCAGGAGCAGGTGGAGCATCGCGCAGACGCTAGTACACATGCGTGCATGAGGACGCCGCCGGCCCCGTTCCAACCGAACCGGTTGGAACGGGGCGAGAAACCCACCCCTGCTAGTTACCCTCTTCATTTCTTTCTTCCATCATTCTCAGCATTATGGACTTCTCCAAAAAGTTAAGTCTTCTTATGGATTGATTATATGCCATCAATTTGAGGTCAACTCTTAATGACCATGTAGTTAGCTTTCCTCCAGTATGATTTGTCACTATTCTGGTCCTTCGTACCTTCCAACTGTGCCCTAATTGTGTCTGTATCTGAATATATCTACCCTTCTGTTGATGGTCATCCTCTCCCCTTTTCTATCTTTCCCAGCATTCGAGCCTTCCCTGGAGCAATAACATTGAATTTTAGTCCCATGTTAACCATGAAAACCAGCTGGATGACCTTGGCCCAGTCACTCTCTCTCACCAGCCTCACATGAAAAATAGGAGGAAGATGTGATGGATACGTTCACTACCTTGAGTATTTGTAAAATAATAACGTTGGGATATAAATAAATAAAATAAATTAATCTTTTTGCAATGCAATAAATCAGGAGTGTCAAACTCATGTCATCACAACAATATCATGTGACATATCAGGACTTTTTTTCCCTTTGCTAAACTGGGCATGGGCATGGCCAGCACATGATGCATCCAACATTCTATGGGCCGGGAGTTTGACAGCCCTGGCATAGATTTGATAGGATAATACATCCTAAATCTGGTCTTTTGTGTGTTCCAATGGTTCACTCACTGCTGCTGTAAACTAGTTTCCCTTGCTGCTGATGGTCATATTCTCATTTCTTCCAGGACATGCTTCTCCACAGAGCTTTGTAGTCCAAAAGTAGGATAATTTGAGCCTGGTCACTTGTTTGATGAGATTGGATATTAGGAAAAAAATCAATCTCTAACAGAAAGCACCACTGGATGAAGTTAACCAAGAAGCTAAAAGGAATGGATTCAGAGCAGCTCTGCTTGCAGCTCTAAAGCTGGTAGCATTGACATGAGAACTCTTCTCTTATTTGTCCCAAAACTGCTTTTTCAAGAGGCAACTAGACTTTTTGACTTTTTGAAGCTTAAGTGCCTTTCACCAACCAGCAAGCTGATTGCTATGTTCTGCACCAGTTTCTAGGTAGTTTTTAAAGGAAGCCATTACTATAAAATAGCAAGGGCAAGTTAGGTCAATCATAGAGATGTGTTGGCAATAATATGTCCTATTCTAGCTAAACATCCATAATATTTAATAACAAAATTTTCTAATCCTCCTTTCCAAATCACTGTTTAGAATTTACATCCAGTTTCCTTATGTAAATCCCATATCTATATATACATTGTTATTCTTGCCCCTCCTTTATTTAACTATATCCTGTATCATAACATTTTCCCCCCAATAACCAAAACTTTAACTGTATCTAACTTGGTTCTTTTTTTAATTAACCTTTATATATAATCCAAAGGGATTTCTAATCTTCCTTACATGGGTACCATTCAATATTCATATCCAATTATACTCATCATAACACTACACGTTGTATACATTAGTAACATTATCAATTATTTATTTAAACTATATCTATTGTCAATAAATTTCACTAAGTTTAACTAGTTTTAAATTATATTCTTCCATCTATCAATCTGTATCTTTCCACTAGCAAAACAGTCTCATATCTTCTGTCATTTGTGGTGCCAGTCCTCTTATCATCTCCTTGATCAACTTTGTATGGACTGCTCTTAGCAACTCCTTGCTTATAAGATCTCTCATGTAATCTTGATGCCCTTCTGTTCCCTTAGTCAGCATCTTTGATTGTCAGTAGTGTTATCAATGCTATTGTTAATCTTTTTAAATCCATAGATTCTTTGATTTTTTCTTCTTCTGTATCTTGCCATCTGGGATAGATTTCCCCTCCATTTAATTCCACTTTCAGTATTCCACTCTTTCCATTTTCAGAGACAAACCAATCACCATAAATATCAGTAAATTTAATCTCTTTATATTCATTTTCCACTTTGATTTTTTTTGGGTTTTAACCACTACGTTTTCCATTTGATAAACATACTCAACTTCATCATATTTTGCTGTTAAATGCTCTAAGTCTTCCAGTTTCTTCTCTATCCTCTCATATGTATTTGATAATTTCTGTATTTCTGAAAATATCTTTTGCAAGCTTAAGGTTTGTTTCTGCTGTTGAAATTGTGCCATTATCTCCAGCTAACAAACACAGCTCCTCTAGCTTGGAAGGTTAATAAAATTAAGCATAGATTCACAAAAATGTTTTTTTTTCACTTTTCTCTGGTTAAAGATATACTTCAAAGGGACGTATGCTTCCCTTCTTATCACTCTCTATAACCAAGCAGTTAGACCTTGTAGTGCCAAGCCAAAACAATCAGTGAAGAAGAAAAAAGTTTTCCATTTCCAATACACAAACCTTCCAGCCTTCGAGTAGCACTGTTATTGTTGCAAATTTCCTTATTTCTTTTTGTATCTTTTTTGTATTTCAAATTATAAAAAAGAGTCCAAATTTTAAATGGGTTAGGAGAACACTCACAGTAATGAAAGAGGAAGATTTTAGTCAATAGGTTACAGAGAGTAATAAAAGAAAAAAAATAAAACAAGAAAACTTAATCCATTTGTTTTAAAAGGCTTGCATAAATTCCATCCACGAAGATAGCATTTAAAAAGTAAGATAACCACTGTCCGAAAGCATTCCAAATTTAATTCTGCCACTTGATTCTTCTGTTCTCCAATTTAAATTAATTTTAAGTTTTTTATAGGCATTCTCCTTTTAAAACAGTAAAAGTTCCTCACCAGCTGGAAACAGTTTCTCTTTCCATATCCTTCTGTTTTGGAGCTGCCCCGACTTCGTCAGCCTTGGTTGGATTTTTTGTCGCCAGCTTGAAGAACTTCTCTTGCATCGATCAAGGACTTTGCAATGTCCCTGAGATCAGCAAGACGTATTCTTCCTGTTCACCATCTCTTCAGGATGGTTTAGATCCAATTAGACCACCCAGCAGCAAAAGTATCAGTTGCGGTCTCGGAGCATCAAGACCACATGTCCATGTCATCACGACGTTGGCTCCTTCCCCTGAAAAAGTAACTTGTGACCATTTTTCACACTTATGACCATTGTAGCATTCCCTATGCTCATGTGATTTACATTTGGATGCTTGACAACAAATTCACATTTATGATGGTTGCAATGTCCCAGAGTCATGTGATCCCCTTCTGTGACCTTCTGACAAGCAAAGTCAATGGCGAAACCAGATTCACTTAACAACTGTGTTGCTAACTAATACCTGCAGTGATTCACTAACAACTGGTGCAAGAAAAGTCACAAAATGGGGCAAAACTCACTTAACAAATTTCTCACTTAACAGTATAAATGTTGGGGTCAATTGTGGTCATACGTCGAGGAATACCTGTACATCAGTTGTGCCCATGTTCTGTTTTTAACAGAAATCGTTATCTTTATTAACATGTAATTAAACCTCCACAAAAAGCTCTAGATCAGGGGTGTCAAACTCGCATTGTCACATCGTCATGTGATGTATTGTGACTTTTCCCCCCTTCGCTAAACTGGGGGTGGGGGTGGCCAGCACATGACACATCTGGGCCGTGGGCTGCAAGTTTAACCCCCCCCCCCTGCTCTAGATGAAGCTGCATGTCAGGCATGCCTCCTTCAATATCCAAGAAAGAAAAACCTCAACTCCATGTTAATAGAGATAAAGTACTTTTACTTGATATGAAGTGAAAGCAGATAAAAGGAAAGAAGATCTGAGCCAGAAAGGCGGGAACATATACATATCAAACGTTTACCCAGCACCCTCCCCCCAATTCCCCAACCCAGTGTCAAATATGCAACTCCCTAAGGTGTCATGTGGGGTGCATCTTCAAACAGCCTCATCAAGTTGCTATGTGAGACAGTTGGCCTTGACCAAGTCCAAACATCAGCCACCAGCATGCGCAGAAGATGGTGAGAACAAGACTCCTCCAGTACAATATTATTCCCTTCCCCAATACTATGCCCCCCCCCCCCCAGTTCCTATGGCAGTCGATAGTAAGCAAGCGTAGCAAAGCAGCCGTAAGCAAGTAACCAAAACAGAGGCTGACATCTAGCCCTCCTTCAGAAAGAGATATCATCCCTGCAGGAAAAGAGGGAGGAAAAACAATACAAAATAACAATATAGCATATACATCTATTATAAAATCAAGGCTTATCATGATAACTGGTGTAGAACCTCCACAAAAGTCTGGGAGCTCTAACATGAGATTTGTCAACCCATTCAGCCTGGGAAGGGGGAAAATGTTTCTAGGAGACCAAATACTGATGTTTTCTGGAGTCCAAGATTTCTTTAACTTCAAAATTTTGCTCTCCCTCAATAAGAAGAGGGACCGGAGGTGAAGGTTGAGGTGGACGAAAGGAAGAAGTATGCTCTGGTTTCAACAGGTTCACATGAAACACAGGATAAATTCTACTAAGGTTTTTCGGCAGGTCCAACTTCACCGATACCAGATTTATGATTTTTGCAATGGGGAACGGACCTACATACTTTGGCCCCAACTTCTTCGACTTTTGGGTGGTTTGCAGAAACTTGGTGGACAAAAACCTCTATCCCCAAAGTTGATCACTCCATTCAAACAAGGACAAAATTTGCGGTTTCTCCTGTGGCAATTCAGGAATTGGCACAAAGTCCTGACCAAACACAGCTTTAAAAGGGGTCATGCAAGTACTGCTGTGTACTGAATTATTGTACGCCACCTCTGCATGTGGTAACAGTTCAGCCCAATTATCCTGTTGATAATTGATGAAACATTGGCGGTACTGCTCCAAAACTGAGTTAGTCTGTTCACAAGCCCCATTAGTCTGAGGATGGTGGGCGGAGTTAGCCCCTGGGTGGAGCCAATCAATTTCAGGAAACTCTTTCCAAAAGAGGGAGGTGAATTGGACCCCCCGTCCAAAATAATGCAATCAGGCACTCCATGCAACCTATATACATGTGAAATAAACAATTTAGCCAACGACTTCACTGATGGGATCTTGGAACACGGCACAAAATGAACCTGTTTGGAAAACAGATCGATGATAACCTATATAACGGTATTCTCCAGACTTTCTGGTAGCTCGACAATAAAGTCCATTGATATCTCTTTCCATGGGGCCCCAGGACAGGCAATACTTTGGAGGAGACCCTGGGGCTTCCCCGGTGGTCTTTTTGCGGCTGCACAGATGGGACAACTGGCTATGTAGCACTCAATGTCTTTTTTCAATGAAGGCCACCAAAATTGCCTCTTAATCAGATGCAAAGTCTTTACAAAATGGCCCGCCATTCTTGAATCGTGGGCCCGTTGAAGTACAACAGGTTTCAGGTCAGCCGGAACATACAGTTTAACTCCTATCCATGCCAGTCCATCTTTCATGGTGCATTCATCAGAATGTTCCTTGAACCAGTCATCAGATTCAAGTTCCTCCTTGAGTTTGTTCATTAGGTCCATAGTTACATCCAAGTCTACTGGGCCTTGGCTCCTAGTAATCATTGGGGCAGCAATATTTCTAGCTGGGATGACCGGATGAACCACACTCAGTTTAGAGCTGTTGTACTGGGGAAGCCTGGACAAGGCATCAGCCATAAAGTTCTTCCGCCCCGGGATGTATTTCAGGGTAAAATTGAACCAGTTGAAGTGTTGTGCCCAATGCACTTGTTTAGGTGGCAGTTTTCACAGGGTTTTCAACACTTCTAAATTTTTATGATCAGTCCATATTTCAAAAGGGTGTTTCACCCCCTCCAGGAAATGTCGCCATGTCATCAAAGCCCATCTAACAGCAAAAGCTTGCTTCTCCCATATGGCCTAACTCCTTTCTGTCTGTGTAAATTTACATGAGGTGTAAGCACATGGTTGCAATTTACCATCAGCATTTGTTTGAAGTAATACTGCCCCCACCCCCACGTCACTGGCATCAGTGCATCCATATCAGGGTGTTTCAAAACTGGCTCTGCTGCAAAGAGTCGCTTTAATTTCTTGAAAGCAGCTTGACACTCCATAGTCCAGTTCAAAGGCTTCCCTGGCTTAGGTTTTGCTTCTCCTTTAGATTTTAAAAGATTTGTAATGGGCAGAGCAATGTTAGCGAACGAGGGAATAAATTGATGCTAAAAATGTGCAAATCCCAGAAAATTTTGCAATTGCTTGTGGGTGCGAGGAGGCGCCCAATCAGTAACAGCCTGGACTTTTGCGGGTCCATCTCGATGCCTTTGAGGAGCCGAGGTGGTGCAGTGGTTAGGGTGCAGAACTGCAGGTCAATTCAGCTGACTGTTATCTGCAGTTCAGCGGTTCTAATCTCATCGGCTCAAGGTTGACTCAGCCTTCCATCCTTCCGAGGTGGGTGAAATGAGGACCCAGACTGTGGAGGTGATATGCTGACTCTGTAAATCGCTTAGAGAGGGCTGAAAGCCCTATGAAGCGGTATATAAGTCTAACTGCTATTGCTATTGCTAGATTCGGTATCCCAGGTAATCGATCTTCTCCTGATGAAATTCACATGTAGACAATTTTGCATAAAGTTCAGCAGTTCGGAGTTTCTTGAGGACTGAGCGGACCAAAGTCACGTGTTTCTGGGTAGATAAGGATGTCATCGAAATAGACTAACACACCCTTGTACAGGTGCTCATGCAAAACTTCATTTATTAATTGCATGAAAACTGCTGACACCCCCTGCAGACCAAACGGGAGTACCCTGAACTGGAAGCATCCCAAAGGACACTTGAAAGCAGTTTTCCACTCATCCCCTTCTTTGATTCTGACTCTCTAGTAGGCCTTTCTTAGGTCCAACTTGGTAAAAATCTTCCCCTTCCCCAAGTGGGCTAACATATCCTTCATGAGTGGCAGGGGGTATACATTTTCCATGCAAATTCCATTAAGGTTTTTGTAATTCACACATAAATGAAAGGAGCCATCTTTCTTTTCTCTGAACAATACAGGTACGGCCACTCATGGCCTAGCTGGTTGTATGAAACCCCTTTTTAAGTTTTTGTCAAAGAACTTTTGGAATTCCTCCATTTCACGTGGGGTTATCAAGTATATCTGGGGCTTAAGGAGTTTCTCCCCTGGGATGATTTCAATGCTGCAATCAGTGGCACGGTGGGGTGTAGTTTGTCGGAGGCCTTTTCACTGAAAACCTCCTTGAGGTCCCAATATTCTTTGAGGATTTTCTCTTCTACTTTAATCTTTTCCTGCACTGCAGCAGCTAGGTTCATTTCGGCATTGGCTATGTGGGACGTTCTCCCCTTCCCCTCAGGGTGTTTTGCGGAACAAATGCACAACCACCCTTTCTTCCAGTTAATGTAAGGGTTCCATTTCCGGAGCCACGGTAATCCCAGTATGAGGGGCCAATCCATCCCAGGTGCCATGATGAAACTCAAGGTTTCTTGGTGATCCCCCATCCACATTTTTATTGGTTCGGTTACAAAATGGGCAGAGGCACCCCCAGCGATTGACCCATCCAACTGGCAAAAGGCAATGGGCACTTTCAAAGTCCTCAGTCTTAAACACATTTTCTCCATCACCTCCGGGCTGATTACACATCGGGTGCATCCAGAGTCTAAAAGGGCCAGCATCTTTCCCTGGGCTCCAGTTGATGGCACTTTTAATTCTACTGGGATGGGCATGGGGCCTGATCGGGGACTCACCGAGTGGTCATCATCTGAATCATTTTCACTTTCTCCCATGGAAGAGGAGGGTTCCTTCTCCTCCTGGCCTGGAGGAAGGACTTCAGGACCTTCCACGCCTTCCAGGGCAGTTTCCTAGCGTCTCCCTAGCTGCCAGCCAGGTTCCTCCCCACCAGCTGGGGTCAGCATATGCACAAACAGCTCACAAAACTCCTGTGTGTACTCAACCTCAGGCCTCCCCTCCTGGGTTAAGGGTTTCATCCTGCTTTTCGCCTTTTGATTTAGTGGGGGGGGGGGGTTTATAAAAATGTTTCCTCAGGGCAGTCATAAACTCCTTGTAATCCCTCAGCAGGGGGGGGGGGGGTCATCATTATGCAAGGCTAACATCCAGGCAGCCACTTTGCCTCCCAAAGCCATAGCAACACTTCTTACTTTGGCAACTTCCAATGAGAAAACATCCCCATACTCTTGTGTGTAATCCCAAACTTGCAGTAAAACACCCCCCACAGTTTTTTGGGATCTCCTCTGTAGTTGACTCCAAGTGGAGGAATCTGAGGCATTTGGTGCCTTCGGGGGTTTTCCCCTCTCCTTGGGGGAACTGCTGGGGCCGGGGCCCCTCATTCTTGCCCAGCTCGGGGAGCTGTTCCCAGGGATGTTTCAGGGCTAACCAGGTCTTCTGCTCCCCCTCCGCCTGCTTGGCTAATCCACACTCTCTTTCAATGAGACTTACACAGGTGCGCCATCGTTCCCAAGCCTCCTGAAGAAGGTGTAAAGCATGGGTCATCATGAGATCCTCTCTTTCCGCTGCCTGCCATTCATCTTCTGGTTTTCGGCTGGTTGTGACCCTTGCCATTCTCTTCTTCTGCTTGTTGCAGGGGTTAGACATTTGGGTGCTCCCCCCACAGAAGCTTTTAACTCCAGGATGGGCGCGAAGTCAGATCTTGCTTAATGTGAGGCATGCCTTCTTCAATATCCAAGAAAGAAAAACCTCAACTCCATGTTAATAGAGATAAAGTACTTTTACTAGCTATGAAGTGAAAGCAGCTAAAAGAAAAGCAAGATCTGAGCCAGAAAGGTGGGAACATATACATATAAAACGCTTACTCAGCATCCTCCCCCCAATTCCCCAACCCAGTGTCCAATCTGAAACTCCCTAAGGCGTCATGTGGGGTGCATCTTCAAACAGCCTCATCAAGTTGGTATGTGAGACGGCCTTGACCAAATCCAAACATCAGCCTCCAGCATGCGCAGAAGATGGTGAGAACAAGACTCCTCCAGTACAATATTATTCCCTTCCCCAGTACCATGCCCCCCTCCCGTTCCTATGACAGCCGATAGTAAGCAAGCATAGCAAAGCAGCCGTAAGCAAGTAACCAAAACAGAGGCTGACACTGCACTTGAAAACAACCCACAAACTTCATTTGACTCAGCTGGCAAGATGAGCTACTGGTGCTACAGTCATTGTATTGGTCCCCAGTCAGTTTCCAGATTCAATTCAAAATTATTTTTTTAACCTATACATTTGAATATGGGTTAGCTGCAAAGTACCTTCAAGATCCAAACTAGAATCTTCTCATCCTGTCTGTACAGGGTGCATCCTGGAAGGTGAAGGAGAGGGGTCAGCTGCAATATTAGAAATAACTTGTCTACCAAGATTTGTTTAGTCCCGAGTGTCAAACTCACAGCAGTATCACGTGACATATCGATATATGGATAAGAGGCTATTAATAAACCTATTTTGAAATTATCACAGCATCTATGAGAATTGCTTCTTAGCAATGGGACATTGGATTGAGATGTCAGAACCGCTTATTATAGAATGACTTGTAATAAGAATGACTTTGCATTGCAGATGGCAAAGTACAGTTCACATTTTATTTTGGCTGAAGAGGGGAAAAAAGAATCAAGTTATTTTAAGTGTAGATCTCATGCAACAGTTACTGTACACCAATTGCTGAAATGTTTCAGTTTTATCCTTCAGTAAATAACAAAATCCATATCTGGAATAGTGGTCCATAATACTTAACACATAATGAGCACCCCCGATACTTGGTTTCATGGGACCTATCATCAAATCTGCAAATACTACTTCTAGAGGTTTCTTAGTCTTAAAGCCGTCTAGCCTGTTTGCAGGAGTAGCCTTACTCTTTTCCTTACTGCAAACATTACAGTTTAAGGTTTTAAGGTTTATTAAAATTTGTATGCCGCCCACTCCCATCGGGACTCTGGGCGGCTCACAGCAAGACAGAAACAGTTTAAATTTAAAAATAGAAAAATACAATATTAAAAATTCACATCATCCATTACATCTAGGCGGGGGCTGAATATCCATCAACAGCCCCAGGCCTGCCGGAACAACCAGGTCTTAATGGCTTTACGGAAGGCCAGGAGAGTGGTAAGGGTCCGGATCTCTGTGGGTAGATCGTTCCACAGGGCCGGCACAGCAACAGAGAAGGCCCTCCCCTGGGGAGCCACCAACTGGCATTGTCCGGTTGACGGCACCCGGAGGAGACCCAGCCTGTACGATCTTGTTGGTCGTTGGGAGGTGAGTTCAAATACTTACTACATGGCTTTAACTTAATTCCTTTCACTAGTTTAACCATTTGTTGTAATGTTTTAAAGTTAATATGCCCCAGACACCTGTGTAACAAATGTACAAATTCATCATGCAGTTTAGCATTTGTATATACAGAATTAACTACACTTTCATCAGTCGTTGCATACAAACCATTCCTTAACCTAGCAGTAACCTTCGTACCTGCTTTCTCCATTAAACATGTATCTCCTTTAAATGTTACTGTGTATCCAATATTGACTAAAGCCCTAACTGAAAGCAAATTGAACTTAAGACTCGGCACATATAACATATGTAATTTCTCCTTTACACATTCACAGTGTGCAGTTCCTTCCCCAGCTGCCTTTAGCTTCCATCCATTCGCCAAAGACACATGTTGTTTGCTTGCAGACATTTTGACAAAATTTTGTCTATTCCTTGTTGTGCACATCGACGCTTCACTATCTATAATCCACACATCGTGGTTTACAGGTGCATTACCTAACCTAGTCAAATTAATGTTAGCTTTCTTCTTAGCTTCTCTAGTGTTCTGGGCCTTTGCCTTTCTGCAGAACCTAGATATATGCCCCCTAGCACCACAAACAAAACATTTCTTTACAATATATGCTGATTGAGTTAAATTCATATTCTCAGTTTGTTCTTCTCTCAGTTTTTCTCTCTCCACTCTCCTTCTGGACTCCTCTAACAATCGTGACGTTACATCAGTCAATGTTAAGTCCTGTCGGGATATAGCTTCGAGAGACGAAACAAACTGATCATAATCTTCATCCAGCGACAACAGTATAATGTAGACCTGGTGCAATTCAGAAAATATTAACTCCTTCTCATTCAGCTCCTGGAACATTGCTTTCATACTGTTCAAATGAGCCAACATGTCATCTCCTTTCTGGAGCCTTGTTCTAAACAGTCTACACGTCAGATTAATATGTGCTCCCACAGTGTCACGTACATATATTCTTCTCAATGTATCCCAACACTTCGCAGCTGATTCCTCACCATGGATATGCACCAGCTGTTGGTTCGCTAATGTGAGTCCAATGATGCACATCGCTCATTCATTGGCACGGTTAAACTCATCTAACTTCCTGCCGTCATCATCATTCTGTGGATTCCAGGCAGACAGATCTGGCGGGTTATGCACAACATCCCATAGCCCTTCACTATGCAATAGCAGACTGCAAGTTGTGGACCAGGAAACATAGTTTGTGCCATCCAGCTGGGTGACCAATGACAAATTCATCGCCTGTTCCTTCTCCATCGTCTTAGGCATATTTGTCACCACAAATAGTTATCTTGTTACTACTGGTGTGCAGCGACTACAGCTCCCCTATCGCTACTAATGGTACTCTGGGAAGACTGGGCAGACTGGGCCCATAACCAGTGTTAAGTCTATCCCCGTCAGGAGACTAGAGTTCTGCAGCAGAAGATTAGTAACGAATAAGCTGCTGAATAGTCACTCACAGCCACCGAAGGTAAAACAAAGAAGGTAAAACAAAAATAGGATGAATAGTCTCCAAAACAGACTATAAGTAGTCTTGAAGTATATACACAGTCTATTTACAATACGTTGAAGTTACAGTTGCTCAACTCACAATTCACCATGTAGACAGGTAACTAACATACTAGCCATCATCCAATACACGGTCGTCTCTCCAAATACTAAGCACATACAGTAACAGTCGGTAACTATCAGGAACAACAGTAGAACCAGTAGAATCAGGAAACTCAGGAAACATCAGGAGCATCAAGGAGCATCAGCAAGAACTCCGTACTAGTTCCTACTTCCTTATATGGCTGCTTAAAGCAATAGCATCCAATTACCTCTCTCTTACATTTAAAGTAACAGATAAATTTGTTACAATCGTGGCTTTTATATATTGTCAAGCCAAGACTAGGGTTACATCCCTAACAGCTTCCAAAGATCTTTTGCTTTTAGCTATGATTGCCATCAGAGCAGATGTTGGAGTGGCAAGGAGGAAAGGGGTTCAAGAAGCCCATCACCCCAAAGAGGTATGCACGGATGGGGTGACTGGCAAAACAGAGAACTGGAGAGGATTCCCTCAATCATCTTCCTTTGCTCCCCTCCCTGGAGGGAAGACCAACAGGAAGCTCTTTTTTGGGTGGGGGGACTGGGCTGCCTGGTCTCCGGGCTGCACCCTTTTTAAAAAAATTGGTTGAAATTGGGCCCACATCCCTCTTGGAGCTCTGCTTGTCCGTCCACAATAGATTGCCAGGAAAAAGAAAAGAAAAAGCAGGGAAGGAAGTCTGCAAGACAGTGGCAATGCTCTTAAATTGCTTAAGAAAGGAAGATCCATCTGGGTAGCAACTCCCAGGTCTGTTTTTTTTAAGGCACCCACCAGCGGACTTTCGAGATATGTGTGTGTGTGTGTGTGTGTGTTCCCCAAAAGGCCGTGGGGGTGCCTATTCCCACCTGCACGTTTTTCCAGATTCTGCAGTGGAACAAGAAAGATGGGGGGGGGGAGAGAAAGAGGAAGGGGCAGTTGTCCTCTATCAGGCTTGTGCATGAGAAAGGAGAAGCTGCATCTCTCCCCCAAACCGGCTGCCCTGTTAATTTGAAAATGAGCAATAAAAGAGAAGCAGGTTTCTGTACATAATGGAAAGGAAAACACTGAGAAGTGTTGAGCTGAGGGATGTGTGTGTGTGTGTCAGGGAATTCCAGACAGGAAAGATTGTTTTGTATTCCAGTTAAATTAGAACTGGTTTTTTGTGAAGGATCTGTGAGAATTTTGAAATATTGCAATAAGGCCAAAGAAAAAAATAAATCAGAAAGATTTAATTAAAGGAGAAGAGAAAGAATGGTAAAACATCCACTAAAGGCTTTTCTAATGTGTTTTCAATTTGTAGGATTGGAAATATTTGATTGACTGTATGCTTTAATGTTGAAAAAGAATAATCTGTATCAGTATAAGCAGAGGTGTATTCTTCAAGGTTTAATGCAGTTTGCAAAAATCAATGTAGTAAACTGAATACCACTGTAGAACATCATTTCTCACCAAAAGTGCAATTTAATGGAGAGTAAAGTAAGATTTTACACAGGCAAGAAAAAAATGTATAGAATAGGTGGTGCCTGGCTCAACTGGAAGTAACTGAGACGGATCTGTGAGATGGAAACCTTTCAAACAGATCCAATCTAGAAATGAGAAATTTCTTGGCAAAACAATTAGAGAAATGGGATGCCTTCAGAAATGATGGGTATACCATCACTGGAGGTTTTTAAGAAGAAATTTGTTCATAATAGTATAGGCTCTCATCTTATGCTTCAGCAGGGGTTGGACTAGAAAACCTCCAAAACCTTCCAACTTTGTTATTCTTTATAAATCTCTCCACTCAGTCTTACCAAACGAATGATGATAAAGAATATTTGGAAATGTACAGCAGGCGCTCTTCTGACAGCAAAATCTCATCTTATTGGCTAGTATGAAGGGGAAGATGACTTGGAAAATGCTTCCTCTCTCACCATAACATGCAAGATGAAGCGAGGACTGGCTGGGAGGGGAGGGGCAAGGAGAAGCCAGGCCAGGTGCCCCTCCATGTGAGTGACATCGAGTTGGCCATGCCCACCCAATCACATGACCGTACCCACCTAGTCAGGCCCACCTGGTAACATGACTGCCAAGCCACTCCCACCCAGTCACATGACTGCCAAGCCACTCCCACCTGGTCACATGACCACTGAGCCACTCCCATAAATCAGGCCACACCTATAGGTTCTAAAAAAATTTGAAATCCACCACTGGTTTGTAAATATAACTAAGGAAGAAATAATAAGTTTAATGCTGTGTTTCATGTTGCCAATAATTTGGTCGTGTTTGAATCCTATTCGTTTCTGTTTGTTCTTCTGCCACACCAAGATTTATCTAGGAGAAACAGAATTTATTATCCCACAAATCTACAGCCTGCATCCTTGTTCTGTGAGTCCTGGAGCTTCAGAATGATGAAGAAAGAGTATGATAGATAGCCAAGCCAGAAAGTATCACATAAATGCAATGAAATAACCAAGCTGGGCAGTGCTTTACTAATATTAATTACAATCATGATGGTGTTTCATTTTAATTCACTGCCTCTTCTGGCTACTTCATTTTGCATAAGGGTCAAACTCTTCTTGTTTGGGAAACAAATTAATTTGGATTTATCTCATTCTAAACTGTTTCCATTCCATTTTGGGATTATTAAATTCCGCTCTGCAAAATTAAGACTTGATGGTGAAGTTTATTTTCTTTTTGATTTTTCTTTTCTTTTACAATAAACTTGCAGAAAGCTCCAGAACAGAGTAGAAATGCTTGAGAGATCTGACTTATATTGAGTGACAGTGGTGATGATGTTGAGGAGGAGGAGAAAAAGGAAGAATGTTTGTAGATAAGCCAAGGAAAAACTTCTAACGGACACTACTATTTAAGAAACATACCTACCGAAGAATAAACATCATCTTTCTCATCCATTGCATAATATGGAGATAACCAGTCTTTCTTCTAAGCCACAAAAAGATGGTTTGAGAAGTAAAGGAGACTTGGAGCCATGAAAAAACAAGGCCACTTCTTTTGAAAAAAGGAAAAGTATACTTCTATTCAAGAAAGTGTGGAAACGGTGACAAATTTTCTTGTTCTGGCAATTGTACAATAAATAATATTGGATACAAATATTTAAGATAGCTATTTAAACTATTTGCATTTCTTCTTAAGATTGCCTTTAAATTCATACACACATACACAGAGATATTTTTCTTTTAAAAATTTCTTTCAGTTCCTTTTTATTTGTTATTGTTGAGTTTTCTAATTCTTCCTTAAGTATTTGTCTTTTCTCTTTGCAAAATACATTAAGATAGATTCAGTAATAATAATAACAAATAATCAAATCAATCAATCAAATATTTATTACAGTCAAAGACCAGTAACAACAAATAATATGTAAATGAAGAATGATAATCCACTTTTTTTAAAAAAAACGGGTATTTTAGAGGTACAATTTGACTTATAATAGAATTTATAAACATTTCACATTTCATCTGTGCTTTTGTGTCAAAAATAGTTTTACTTCTAAAGGACATCTGTAGATTACTAATGACTGAAATACAATTTGGCTGTTTTCATGAAGTGCTCTGTGGGATGTCAGGATATTTAATTCAGGATGTTAAAAACATCCTCAAATGTCACAATAATTATATCACAGCAGGCAATTAAAACACAAGAAAATGCCAACTGACTAAGAGAGATCCTTGTTATTTAGATAACTCACGAGAGGCTGACACAAGAAGAAAATAGAAATTATAACTACAAATTCCTGGGCAACCATTCATTTTAATAGAAAATATATCTTAAAAGTAAGCAAAACTTTAATTGATTCAAGTCATTCAGTTATTGAATAAAACAAATTGTTACCTGATTCCACAAGGCTGGATAAAGTTAGGAAGCAACACACAGAGTTTACAATGCAATAAGATATAACTATAGGTAGTGCTGGACTTACGACCTCAATTGAACCCAAAATTTCTATTGCACATTTCTAAAGTGAATTTTGCCCCATTTTATGACTTTTCTTGCCATAGTTGTTAAGTAAATCACTGCACTTGTTATATTAGTAACATGATTGTTAAGCAATCTGGATTTGCTTGTCAGAGGGTTGCAAAAGGGGATCACATAACCTTGGGACACTACAACCATCATAAAAATGAGTCAGCTGCCAAGCATCTGAATTTTGATCACGTGACCACCAGCAATGCTTTAATGGTTGTAAGTGTGAAAAACGGTCATGCCACTTTTTCAGTAATGCTTTAACTTCAAATGGTCAGTAAAAGAACTGCTGTAAGTTAAGAACTACCTGTACATATATTATTAGAAAAGCAGATTTAGACTAAAATAAGACAATAGGCGTTATATTCAGCCAACAAACAATTTAACCTAACTTTGAGATGTAATTTAACTTTGAGAAACATTTTAAGGGCACAGTGGTTTTGTTTTCCAAGTTGGGGAGGTGTGAAAATTGCAAAGATTTCTCTAGAGAACCAAGTTTCCATAGAATGGCATGAATATGCTTTGGTAAACTAAGTTTTGACTACACTAAAGCTCTAATTCTGTTGACTTAGTATACACACTCTTAATTTTACTAATAAAATTAAGTCAAACCCCGCCCCCTTGATTAAAGTTAAAATAGAATAACCATGGGATATGAGAGGCTGTAATTGGAATATAAGAGGAATAAATGGTAAAAAGCATGAAAAAAGGAATGAAACCAAAGGAAAAAAAATGAATATGCTAGGCTATGTGGAGTAGAGTTGTTTGCTGAAAGCAGGGAATTGAAGGTGGAGGTGGAGGTTATGAATGAAAGTTAAAATGTATACCCAAAAGTATAAATTGGTGTCGTCTATGAAATCAGAGGCCCAAAGGAAAATTGAAACCCATTGGTTGATAATAGTTGCAATTTATGCTTGAGTAGTGATAGTGGTGGCAAGGTAACTTTTGAGAAAAATTGCAAACTTTTTAATGAATGAGATTCAAAGGGAAAACAATTTTGCTTTATGACACAAATGAATAGATGAGAGCATGAGACTATAATAAAAGTGATTGAACTGTCTGATGATTCAAAAATGAAAGTGAACAGTGAGTATTGGCAAGTATCCTTAATACTAGTGTTTCACAACTCGAGCAATATTAATATGTGTCAATGTCAACTTCCAGAATTCCTGAGTGAACACACTGACTTGAGAATTCTGGTAACTGAATGCTATACATCTTAACATTGCCAAGGTTGAGAAACACTGCCTTATATAAACGGAAAGGCAAGCAAGACATTGTTGGTGAACATTTTCGGCACTGAGTGCTGAAACGGGAGCACATGGACATTCCAGAAACCTGAAGAACAGTGCCTGGTGTGCATGTGCGTGCCAGGAAGGTGATCTTCTCGTTTCCAGCATATACATGTGCACTGGGCAGCTGGTCTTCTGGTTTCTGGTGTACTTGCGCACATGAAGACCAGCTGGCTGGTGCACCGGAACCCGGAAGAGCAACGGGTGATGGCTCACGTGCCTAGAAAGATGGCTCTGCGTGCCATAGATTCACCATCATGGGCCTAGGATAGGCCTCAGGGCAGTTGTCAGTCTCTGTTTCGCTACTTGCTTTCGGCTGCCATTGAAACGGGGAGGGGGAGGCCTGGTATTTGGGAAGGGAAGTTTTAAGTACAGGAGGGATTGTGAAAAGGGAGTTTTGTTCTCGCCATCTACTGCGCATGCTGGAGATAGTGATTGGAGCCGCCAAGGCCAACTATCCTGCATACCATCCTGATGATGCTTTTTGAAGATGGAACTCACATGACACCTAAGGGATTTGCAGATTAGACTAGGGATGGGGTTACCAGGGGGAGTGGGGTGGCTCACATATTGATATCTATGATTTCACACACTTTTGCCTCAGATCTTGCTTTGGTTAGCTGCTATCTTTTCATAACCAAAAAATGGAATGCGAAATGGAGTTAAGTGGTTTCTTTCTTGATTGCTGAGGGAGGCTGGCTTGACAGCAGTTCTGAGAAGTCAAAAATTGTCAAAGGCAATTTGCAGCAATAACCTAAAGATAATCATTTCCAATGAATCCTAATCTTGTCCCACACAGATGCGTGATCTATTAATTAGAGAAACTGTTGTGAAAACAGTTCAACTGTTAAGCTTTGATGCAGCCTATTTCATGATTAATGAATTCATAAATCATCTGACTACAATTGAGAATCCACCCTATCTAGAAAAAATGTAGTCTACAGAGGACTCAATCTGGCCAGAATCAGAGAAACTGAAATTTTCTGAGGTTTTTCAAGAAATAAAGATGTCACTGCTGGTCTATATGTTGTGTGAAGAGCCCCCTGCCCAACTCCTAACTCTAATATCAGTAACACAGGTCAAACAAACGAAACTGGAATCAGTACACTGTATCAATACTACATAGTACAATGAGGTATATCTTATGTAGAAAAACAAGTGTGTGTAGGGGTATCTGTGCATGAAATTTGTCCTAAGGACTCTAATGCCATGGGAGGCTCTAGAGAACCATTTCATTTTTGGTCAAAGAGGTAGAAGAACACATGGGTTAAACAAAATCTTGCCACACCCAAGGAAAAAACTGAGAAATCTTGATTTTTCTTCCTTCAAATTTGTTCTACATTTTCCCAGAACTTCTTTTGTGTGCTCAATCCTATTACTAATTTATTAATTTTAGATAGTGACTATAAGAAAAGTTCATTTTTTGTTTCTCTTAAGAAACATTTAAAAGCACAACCCACCCACCTGCAAACAACTTTATTGTTTCAACATTGATCATGAACAATACATAGCAAAAAACCATCCCATTAAAATAATTATATTTTGACAAATGCCTTGTTTAACATAAATTTCAAGAACTGAATTATAAAGTCATGTATTAAACATTTATCAAAGTAAATTAGACAAATTAACCCAAGCTGTTAAAAACACACTAATTCTTAGTTTTCATAACTTGTTTTTCAGCTGCATCTCATACAAAATTCACAATATTCACAGATTAAACAACTGATCTGTTTTTGCTCCTAAAATGGACCAGAAAATGTAAAAATATTACCGTAGCAGTCTATTTTTATATTTTATATTTAGACTAAACACAACCAGTTCAAAAAGATGCTCCTTATTAAACCATTGCCCAAATTGGCCTCTAATTATATTTTTGTGGTTATGTAAAATGGTTGCATGTTGTTGAAAAATGCCAAGTGAGAGAAAAGGAGAGAAATGGAGGAAGGGAGAGAGAAGGAGGGGGAGAGAGAGCACTCATAACTGTGTTTATAGTGCAGCAGTAGATATTATCATTAATCCATCAGAGTAAATTCTTCTCTGCTCATGTATATTGATTATATTCCACTGCTCAAATGCTACTGCAAATCCTAAAGATTACAATGGCCCAAAATTGTTATAAGTATAATCAAGATTTCTTCACACACCAAGTGGTTGAAAGCTATCATCCTGAAATCACTATCAATCTATATTAATTTCCAGAAAAGTAGCCATGTTATGTTCTTTCCTAGAGTGCAGCTCACTTCATCAGATTACTGTCTTTAAAATGTGTATTTAACATAGTGATTATAATGGTGGGAGAACAGTAAAAGGAATGGACACACAGAGAATCAGGTATAGATGGCATAGACTTCTTTCTATAGATGACAAACTGTTCATTTAAACAATTTAACAATTATTTATTAATCAAATTTATATACTGCCCATCTCACTATTGAAGTGACATTTCTGTGATTTACAGGTAAAAATTTGGATTAAGTAGAGAAGAAGAGAACTAAGCATTGGTAAACTTAGTTAAAGAGGTTAGATTTAATCCCAAACAGCCCCAGTTTACTACAATCCACAGCCAGATATGTCCTGAAAGAAGAGTAAGCATAGAACTAGCCTTCCCTTTCAGATGCTCTAGGGCAGTGATGGGCAACCTTTGTGGCGTGGTGTGTCAAAAATCGGCAAAAAATCGAGCATAACTCGCGTTGTGTGTCACTTCGACAAAAACATAATTTTGCGCAATTTATCGTTTAACCTACAAAAATGTATAATTGCAATATATAATTGTATTTAATAAACCAAAAACAAATTATTTAACATACCTGCTTAGTAACTTCTTTGTTCATCAGTCGATTTCGTATGTTGCCCTTGATATTATTGAACTTGTTTGGGGTGCCGTGAACCAGGGCTGTGGAGTCGGCTGCTTCCAGCTCCACGTCCTCATCAACATGCCGCTCCAGCCCGCCCCTGCTATGAATATTCCTAGTGACGCAAGGGCAAAGAATATGAATATTCATAGCGGGGGTGGGCCGGAGCGGCATGTTGATGAGGACGTGGAGCTGGAAGCAGCAGACTGTTCCCTGCTGTGGTGCGGTCGTAACCGACAGTCCCAGGAGTAGACTCTCTGTGCCGGCCTGACTGGAGAGAGGCGCGCACTGTTCCCGTGCTCCTCTCCTGTGGGTCCTCCCTCGCCGCGCTGATGACGTGTGTGCGCATGGCACACACGCCTTACCAGCAGCCCCTGCGCTCAGAAAGGGGCGGCGGTGATACAGTAAGTGAGTGTGGGCGGGGGAGATCACACGTCCCGCCCCCACCCCCGTTCCTCCAGCACAGATTCTTTCATCCTCGGCGGCCGTGCAGGAGCCGAGGATGAATCGCATGAAATCCTGTGCGTGTCACCCCAAATGGCTACGCGTGTCAGCACTGACACGCGTGTCATAGGTTCGCCATCACTGCTCTAGGGCCTGGATGTCAAATTCAAGGGGTGCTTAAATCTGGCCAGTGAGGCCAGCCTGGAAATATCAAAGGACCGGCCCATGTGCCTCCGCCAGGCAAAATGGGCCATGGGAGTACTGCGTGCATGGCCCATTTTTGGTCTTGGCCTTGAACAGCATTCTGCCAGCCAAAAATGGGCTGTGCAGGGACCTCACACGGCTTCCGTGTGCCCTGTTTTTGCCTGGCAAAGTGCTGCTGGAGACCAAATATGAGGCACATGGGGGAGGGGGGCATCCGTCTGATCTCCCCCCCACCGCTATTCAGTTCAAAGTGTAAAATTAACTTACTATACCATTACATTCCTTCTTTATTTTTAATCTATTTATCAAAACTCTTCGATCTCACCCTGAACGCTAGAAATTTTTCTATGACCCTCAAGCCGCAAACATTAGTAATATTTTCTTGCCATCTCTGAAATGAGGAAAAAATGTTTTCTGTCTTACATAATTACCATAGTTTCTTGTTACCTTAGTAACTGTTTAGAGCATCCTTGCGTTGATGTCTGTACAAAAATGTATACGCAGTTTTAAAAAATGAAACGAGACCTCTTGGTCTCTCCTGCCAGAGAACCTCTCAGAATCAACTGCCTCAGAAAGTGTGAAATGATTGCAAAATGATGACCGTTTCAGATTCAGAAAACATAGTTTCAGTTCTACACCCACTTTACTGAGCATTAATGTCAGAGTGGGACTTCCTTTGGAGTAGGCACATAAAGGTAGGAATTAATGTAAGCATTTTTTCCATGGGAGTTTCTTGCCAAGAACCACCAAACCATGATTACTATGAATGTCTACTAGCGGCTGAGGCATCCAAGAATTACTGCTCTGTTTATTACAATTATTCTGATTAATAAATCTATGTGAGGAACAGTTGCTCTCCTATTCCAAATAGTTATAGAAAACCTAGATTAGAATGGCTTTTCCATGTAGGAAGCCCCTAGCAAAGGAGTCTCAAGAATGCTTATAAATTCCATCACAACCTAATCCAAGTAGTTATTTATCATTTATTTTTCTGTTGACTTGCCTCCCAATTCTCACTTGCCTATAGCAAAATGGGCAGAAGCTCTTTCTCATACACAGCCATGAGATTTATCAACAAACATTCATTTTTTTTTGCCACCAACACCTTTCTAACAAAATTCCTTTCTTTAATATTAACTACCAAAGCACAGAAACTTACCTCTCCTGTCCATCTTCATTCCTCATCCTCCCCCAAACCTCTAAACCTGTAAACTTTTAAATCATCCCTCTATAAATCTGTAGCTTTTTTGAATGATACAACATTGTGGTTGTGATAGAGTCAAATTTGGATGCAGAAATGTTATCCAGCATTGGCCCTCCAATTTGATAAAGGCAAAGGAATCTCAATACAGGTAGTCCTCGACTTACAACAGTTCATTTAGTGAACTACAACACCACAAAAAAGTGACTTATGGCCGTTTTTCATAGTTATGACCTTTGCAGCATCCTCATGTTCATGTGATCAAAATTCAGATATGTGGAAACTGGTTCATATTTATGATGGTTGCAGTGTCCCAAGATCATGTGACCACCTTTTGTGACCTTCTGACAAGCAAAGTCAATGGGGAAGCCAGAGTCACTTAAAAACCAGGTAATTAATTTATCAACAGCAGTGAGGCAAGAAAAGTCTTAAAATGGGGCAAAAATCTCTTAATCATATATCTCACTTAACAGAAATTTTGGGCTCAATTGTGATCATAAGTTGAGGACAAAATGTATTTATGTTACTTTGCTCAAGTTGCTTAATCACTGTTCAACCTCTGCACATTGGGCTTTGATCATTTTTCCCATTCACTTACTGGGGGTCCCATTACACTGATCACAGGCTTGTAAAGCAACAGAACCTAGCACTTAAGTGCCACATGCCCAGATTTCTGTCTTCTGACCTCACCTTTATTTACAGAGAAGGTAAATAGTCAGTGAGGAGCTGGTATCCAAAGTATTTAGAATCACTTAACTTAGCAGGGTTGGAAAAAATGTCCATCTGGGTTCAGTTCCAAGTGGGGAGAAAGACACTGGAAACATGGTGACTGCTTGGAAGGATGGTTTAATGGAGTAGACCATTAAGCACATGGGCCTGGTACAGCTGAACACATGGAGTGAAGAGAGAGAGAGAGAGATTTATATCCTCTCTGCCTGTTCTGGTGCAAGAAATTTGGTTGTCAGACTCCCAGGGGGCTATGCGGAAGTCCAGCTAACCTTGTAGGCAGTCTGTGTCCCAGGCTTGGTTGAATCTTGCTGGGTGGTGATCAGTGGTGGGTTTCAAAAAAATTTGGAACCTCTTCTGTAGGTGTGGCCTGCTTTCCGGGTCCACTGGTGGAACCTCTTCTAACCGGTTCAGTAGATTTGACGAACCGGTTCTACCGAATAGGTGCGAACTGGTAGGAACCCACCTCTGGTGGTGATGTAATGAAGAGGCTTGTGTTCTGAAAGGCTATTGGGCAATTCCTATTATTGCTTAATGGCTTTGTCCTGGTTTGGATCTTGAATAAGGACTAATCCTATCACCCTGGAAGTGAAGACATTTTGTCTTGTAGTTCAGTTGGCCCAGTCTTTCAGGGGCTATTAACAAAGGTGGGGCGGCTTTCCAAGAGAATGTTTCTCCTTTTCTCATCCATGGAAATATAATATTCTGCCTTTTTAATATTTCCTAAAATATTTTATTCTTCTAGGAGTGGGGTGGGTACTAACTTTCTTCAGCAGCTTCCAAAGATCTGATTATTTTTGTTCTTCTACCTTGCCAAGTGGAGCTGGCTTGATTGACATTTGCTCCCCCAACATGCTTGGAGGCCCTTCAAAAAAATCACTTTAAAGATTACAACCTTTTCTTCCAGCTTCGGAGTAAAGTGCTAAGTGGAGCAATGGGGCCAGGGGTGGAGTTGTGTGAGATGTAAGACCTAAATAGTTCAATCCTCACAATACAGAAACAAGTGTGATTAACAATTCAAAAGTTTATTGAACAAAAATGAAAAAGTGGTTGCAAGCACAGCCACCTAGACCCTTCCCAAATGGATTGAGTACAAAGAGAGCAAAAAACAATACTCAAGCTCTACATTTTATACTTTCTACACAATGCATGTCACACCTAATAAACCCCCACCATCTACTAAGTCATTTCTTTTAATTTTATACTACAAAGGGTCAGCATGACCCTTTCTGCAGAAACCCAGTTATCTGTGTCTCCTTTTTGTTTCACCCTAGGCGGCGGATGTTCCTATCTCACCAAATGGTGGCCTTGCCTCGGGCATATGTTTTTGTTTTCAAAGGAAGTTAGCTTTAGCAAGTCATCACTACTGTTTTACTGAGCACATTTGGTGGTTAATTTGCAACAGGGAGAACTCTATAGCTTATTGATACATTTAACACTTTTATAAAAGAGTAACTCATTATTTATTTCCTTGTTGGAAAGGAAATTATGGATCCTTACTGGTTTATAAGTGGGACTAATGCAGGCTGTCCCCTATCTCTTTGTTTTGCTCATTGCAACAGGTTTATACCAAACCAATGCAGATTTCATCCAGGAAACATGCTTCCAAACTTCTAGAGGACACCCTCTGCAACTCAGATTTGTTTTCATTTGCTCTGTTTATTTGATTTTGAAAGCACATCAGTAGATATGCTATTTTTATGCAGTTTTAAATGATTTGTACCTGAATGTGGTACCCCACATATCTCTGTTTAGATAAGGAAATGTCTTAAAGCAGTGGTCCCCAACCTTTCTAGCTTGGTAGTCCAGAGGGGAGGGGCAGGGAGAGGACATGGTCCTGCATGAGTGGTAGGTGCACACGCAAATGCATGCAGCTTCATTTGCACCACCAGCAGCAGCTGTGCATACCTGCTTGTACAAATGGAGCTGTGTGTGCATCTGCCAGTCACACAAATGGAACTGTGTGCATGCATGCTTGCGTGGCTCAGTTCCAAACAGGTAGCATCTAGTGGGCTGCAGCCCCGGGTTTGGGGACCCCTATTTTGTGATTTTTGTGATTTTATTAATATTTGTAGGCCGCCCTTTTCCCTGAGGGGACTCAGGGCGGCTCACATAAAATCGGGGAAGGGGAATACAGACATTAAGAGAGAAACATATAATAAAATAGTAAACAACATACATTCATCATTCGGGAGGGGTAACTATCTTTATCCCCAGGCCTGACGGGCGAGCCAGTTCTTAAGGGCTGTGCGGAAGGCCTGGACGGTGGAGAGGGTACGAATCTCCACGGGGAGCTCGTTCCAAAGGGTCGGGGCTACTACCGAGAAGGCCCTCCTCCTTGTGGTTGCCAGCCGACACTGGCTGGCCGATGGGATACGGAGGAGGCCTAATCTATGTGTTCTTATTGGTCGCAGGGATGTAATTGGCAGAAGGCGGTCTCTCAAGTATCCAGACCCACTACCATGTAGGGCTTTATGGGTGACTAATATCTTAAAGCAGTGACATGCGGTGAGGTTTATGGCTGGTGAGGCAGCAATTTTTTTAGACTTGTGGACTTCAACTCCCAGAATTCCACAGCCAGACATGCTCAGTTCCAATTTAAAGCGACAGTATTTGTTTTTCTCCTTTGCTAAATAAGTTTCCTTCTTTCTTTTTCTTTTTCTTCTCCCTTCCCCTCCTTCCTCCCTCTCTCCCTCCCTCCCCCTCTCTCAAACACACACGCACATATATACACACACAAAGTTGCACCAGGAGGATGAAGTTTGAATTCCTCCCCCTCCCTCCGACCCACAGGTACCTTTTCCAGCTGTTTCAGAGAGGATTTGAACTCTGCTCTTGCCTGTCATCATGAAAAGAAAAAAAAACGTAAAAGGAAAAAGACAAGAGCTGAGGTCAGGCTGGGCTAGTTGCTGCCAGAGTCACTGTGAATGACTCTGCTTAACTGTTTAAAAAAGCCTGTAAAAAGTATCCTCTACAGGAGGAGGCAGGAGAACAACGTGCCTCACCTATGTCAGGAATTTTTCGGCTTTTAAACCTTGCTTAACTTTGCTCAAGTGATCATAAAAAGTCAGACTAGATGAGGCACATTGTTCTCCTGCCTCCTCCTGTAGAAGGCGCTTTTTTAGAGGCTTTTTTAAACAGTTAAGCACTAAGCAGAGGCATCCACGGTGACTCTGGCAGCAACTAGCTCAGCCTGACCTCAGCTCTTGCCTTTTTCCTTTTACGTTGTTTTTTCTTTTCATGATGACAGTGGTGAGGCTCTGCCTCCCCTTCCTCCCCTGACTGCACATCCCTGTCTTAAAATATTCAAACATGGCTTTGATTTCTTTTATAGATGTATAATTAAGTATGTGAAAAAGATGGTTAAAGAAAGATACTGCCCTTTGAATTATAGAACCGTAGGGCTGGAAGGAACCTTGAAGATCTTCTAGTCCAGCCATCTGCCCAAGACAGAAGTCCTTATATCATCCTAGACAAATGGATGTCAAGGTTTTTCTTGAAAACCTCCAGTGATGGAGCACCACAACTTTGGGAGCCAAGCTGTTCCACTGATTTCTCCTTAGTTCCAGATTGGATCTCCCTCTGATAAGCTTTCACTTTCTTGATCTGTCCTCAGAGGCTTTGGGGAGTAAATTGACCCCCCTCTTCTCTGTGACAGCACTTCAAGAATTGGAAAACAGCTAGCATGTCATCCCTAAGACTTCTTATTGTTAGGTTAAACATACATACTTCCTGGAACCATTCATTGCACAGTTTAGTCTTCAATTCCCTTATCTTTGTTACTCTTCTCTACACTCTTTCTAGGACTTCAACATCTTTTTATATTGTGGTGACAAAATTCATTGCAGTATTCCAAGTAAGATCTTACATGGCCTTGGACCTGGATATCTGAGAGACCGCCTCCTGCTACATACCTCCCAATGTCCGATAAGAACCCACAGGCTAGGCCTCCTCCGGGTGCCGTCGACCGGACAATGCCAGCTGGCGACCACTCGGGGGAGAGCCTTTTCTGTAGCTGCTCCGGCTCTCTGGAACAAGCTACCAACAGAGATCCAGACCCTTCCCATGCTCGCGGCCTTCCAAAAAGCCACCAAAACCTGGCTGTTCCGACAGGCCTGGGGTTGCTGATCTATAAATCAGGTCCAATCCTCTGCTAAGCCAAATGTATGTTGTGTTTTTTAAATTGTTTTTGTTTCTCTCCCCTATTTGTAATTTTATTTTATTTCGTATTTGTAAGCTTCCCGGAGTCCTCCGGGATTGGGTGGCATATAACCTCATTAAATTACAAATTACGAATCTTACTAGTGCAATATAAAGTAGTGCTATCACTTCTTGTGATCTTGGTGCTATCTCTCTGTTGATGCAGATAGAATCTTTTTGTCAACTGCGGCACACTTCTGACTCATACGTAAGTGGTGGTCCAGTACATAGATTCCTCTCACAAGCACTACTGCTGAGCCAAATACTACCTATTCTATATTTTGGTTTTTCCTGCCTAAGTGTAGGACTTTACTTTCCTCATTATTGAAATGCATCTTGCTGGCTAGGATCCAGTGCTCAAGGCTATCAAGAGTCTTCTGATTCTTACATCTATCTTCCCAAATGTTAATAATTCTTACTAGTTTGGTATCATCTGCAAATCTGATAAGTGCTTTTTCAGTCCTCTGGTCTACATAATTTATGAAGATGATTGGGTTGCCATGCATATCACAATGTGTGGACCAAATATTTAAGGCTACATGAATTTCAGGCTTTCTCTTCCATCGTGATTTTTTTCCTGAGAAATTGCTGATATATATATTCTGTAGTGAATATCTTGACATGAGATTTGTAGTTTCGCAGCATGCATTTGTTCAGTATATTGGTAACAAATAGTCATTTCTTTCTTTTCAAATACTGACAATGAAGTTTGGAACAGTACTGTATATTGCTGCAGAGATAATGTTCACTTTGATAAATGTACCGACAATGGGAAAGCAAAGTCCTCAAAGGGAATGGGTTCCCTTCTCCATTCCATTCCATTGATGGGTTCCATTGCTTGTATCAATCTTGCATCTGATTTAAAGAGGAAATGTGTTTATCTTCAAAAATGTAGGTTTCATAAATTTCAAGCCAGCCCAATTAGAAATGAATTGAAATTCAAGAATGCCATGTTTACCCAAAACCCAAAAATGGTATAACTGCTTGAGCATAACAGAAGTGATCAAGTTTCAGGAAATGTGAAACAAGTGAAGCATCACACGGGTAGATTTTCCTTTGCTTGGAATCATGTTAAAGTTGAATTTTAGAAATCTGTGTTTTTTTTTAATTTGGAGATGATGAAGATCTAACATATCAGCAAAAACTATTTCAGGTTCCAGAAAATTAATTTTTGGTCATGTTGGAGTGGTGGTAAAGAAAAGTCAAGATGCTGCCATCACCCAGACAATCTAAGTTCCACCTGTTTGTGATGCAAGCAGAAAAGTGACATTGCTTTGAGATGCTGCTCATCAGCTTGTCTGTTTTGATCCCTCCCCCCAAAGATGACCCTTTCTGGTCCTAAGCATCTATGTAATTTAAGAAGTGGTCTAGATTGAGGACAGATCCTGCCAATTGCAAATCTGTTCCACCCTCAAAATTAATTATCTCAAAATAAAGATTTCCCCTTTTTATGTTAAGTATTTGTTAAATCTGGTTATTATTATTTCCTTTAGTTTTATTCTAGTTCTAGAATGTATGTCTTTCTAGTTCAGCTTTATGTTAAATTGTATTCTAATATATATTTTAAACTACAGAATAGCCAAAGATACAATAACAAACTCTTATCTGTTAATATTTCAAATTGATTATCACAGATTCCTGACTGGTATAATAGTAAACTATTTTCAGTGCTAGGTCACTGATGGGAATGAGTATTATAATGCAGGAATTGATGGAAAGAAGAAAAATGAAGAAATTAACATGTTACTGAATCCTAGTTAGATTAAAGTTAAACTAGAGCATTTGGAAATCCACATATTTGGCCTTCAAATGAGGACCCAGATTGTTGGGGGCAATATGCTGACTCTGTAAACTGCTTAGAGAGGGCTATAAACAGTGGTGATTCAAATAAATTAACAACTGGTTCTCTGCCCTAATGATTTCTTCCAACAACCAGCTCAACAAACTGCTCAGAAACTTAACAACTGGTTCTCCTGAAGTGATGCATACTGGTTGAATCCCACCACTGGATATAAAGCACTGTGAAGCGGTATATACTATTGCTATCTATATATTCCTTAGATCCATTATTAGATCTATATATTCCTTAGATCCATTCCTTAGATCCAGTTTTTTTAAATCTATCTCATTTATAATCTCACATTTTATTCAAATTGAATTCTAAAGCTTTCCTTAATCTTTCAGTTCTCGCCTATATGGCTTTTATGGCTAACTCAAAGAACCTGGTGCAAGCTCATCCTTGCTTCTTGAAGAATTTACTCTATGACTTATTCTGAGGACTTTATAACTAAGGCAAATGAAAATAAGCACTTAAACTAACAGCACAGCAATATCACATCTACTCAATTACTTGGTATCACTTACCCCTTTAGTGCTGCAACCTTCTATGGAAGGAAAAGACTTCTGTGAAATTAAGGGGTTGAGTGCATTTCATATGTCAGGATGCAGAGGGTTCCAAAGAGCTATGGCAAAATTTTCATGTTGTCTACTAAGATGTACACATTGCCCACCTTCTGAAAAAGGAAATCAACAGCAAGAGGTGGAAAGTCGGGGGGTTCCATGGGCTACCCAACTGAAATTGGCTTCCTCAAGAGAAATATAATATTCTGAACTATGATAGTGTTTCCTTTGGTTTCCTTCCTTCCTTGCTTCGGTCATGATTAATTTGTTCAGATTTTGTTTTCAGTGTCAATTTGGTATAGAAGTGTGAGGGGAGCTATGGCCATTAAGTAGCAAAATCTTTACAGTGTGGTAGGGTTCAAGGCATGTCTTTCAATTCTGAGCTATATGAATCTCTCGGCCATTAGACAGCAGCAAAAATGCAACCACTCTAACTATTGGCAGCCACCTAGTGATGGGTTGGGTTTCTGCAGCCCAGTTAGATATCAGTGATAGCTAACCTTTTTGCCATTGCATGCCAAAAGCGGGGGGAACACAGGGGAGTTGTCCACACACATGCCCACACCCATAATTCTATGTGCCCTGCCCCCCTACACAAACACACTACCTCCCCCACCCTTCCTCTGCTTTTGGCACCTGATGGCACAGTGGACCTGTTTTTTGCCTTCCCCAGGCTCCAGAGGCTTTCTAGGAATCTGGTTTTTTTTTTTTTTACCTTGCCCCCCAGAGGCCGGAAACGGCCCATTTTCCAACTTCTGGTTTGCACATTGGGCCATTTTTCTCCCTCCAGAGGCTGGAGGGTGAAAAACAGTCCAACGCGCAAACTGGAAGTCCGTTCCTGAACGTCTGGTTTGCGCGTTGGGAGGTTTTTTTGCCCTCCGGAGACTTCAGGAAGCTTCCCTGAAGCCTCCAGAGGGTTCAAAATGGCCAAAAAAACAAGGCCGAAATCAGCTGGACAGCACCCGCCTGTGTGCTGGAGCTGACAGGGCAATGCCTCACATGCCCTCAGAAATGGCTCCACGTGCCACCTGTGACACACATGCCAGAGGTTCTCCATCACAAGCCTTTAATTTATGTATTTATTTATTAGATTTTTATCTCACCTTTAATACTTTATAAGTGAATCAGGACAGCAAACATACCTAATACTCCTTCTTTCTCTTTTTCCCCACAGCAACAATTCTGTGAGGTGGATAAGGCTGAGAGAGAGTTACTGGCCAAAAGTTGCCCAGTGGCTTTCATGCCTAAAGTGGGACTAGAATTCACCTTCTCCTACTTTCTAGGCCAATACCTTAACCGTTATATGTTTTCACAAAAAACAGGGTGTGCAGAGGGTTTGGGAAGCCTGCAGAGTGCTCCTGGGGGCCAGGGAGACCAAAATGTTTTTTTTTTTTCAAATTTATCTCTTCAAAACTTTGGTGCATCCTATATTCCAGTGCATCTTATAGTCCAAAAAATACGGTAATTGAAGTTTTTTGCTCAAGATAAAATATTCAGATTCTGAATTGCTTTTTTTTTCTAGATGGAAAACCATTAAAAAAAGGTTTATGATGTTGCAAAGGTAGAAGACTGTCAATTAATTATTTGAGCCTAAGGGAAGCTAATGGAGGCCCAGGGATCCTCAAACAACTCAGTTCTTTTCATTTCCATTTTGAAATTCTTATGCTTTATTCCTCGGGATCCCTGTGGTGTAGACCAGGCTACTACCTTCTGCCAAGATATAGATGATCCTGGTTCCCTTCAATTTAGGAAACCTTGCAGTCATCTTTATATGTTGTGCTTTACTTTGTCTTGAGGCAAAGAAGGCCTAAATCTCTCCTGTATAACAAGTGAAGCAGTTATCTGCAACAGGTTTCATCCTTCCACACTATCTTTTAAAATACAGTGTGTCCTATAGGACTCTGTGGGGATTAGCTCCATATCACCTCCTTAATTTCTTTGTCTTAGAAATTCTGCTCCAGTGGGAGAGATTTTTTCTTCCCGTGGGCAAATTAAATTGGAAACTAACAGGAACAATAAGTATATTATTTTTCTGTTCTCCAACAGTCTATCCCAAGTATGAAATGTGCCTTAATTGTCCCATTCTTGCCATTCTTGTAATAATTCTTCATTCAATTAAATTGCTGTCTTGAAATAATGGATTCACTTGTATGGTGAGTTGCCATGTGCTATGAATTATGCTGCCAAAATGAATGAAGCTTTTTATATTAGTGTGTGTAGGCTAAGGCATTTAACAAGAGTCTCTGGAAAGATGGAGGAAGTCTGATCATTTATACAGTGTATGTTTCAACCAAGTATGTTATCTACCAGTTAAATATTTTTTTAGAATGAAATTAAACTTTAAATTACTTGCACATTAAACAGATGACTCTCAGTTTTGATGCATTTGATTCTGCTTATGGACAATATAATTTGCATATTTAATGTATAAGCTTCAGTGTGGATTTGCATTTTCTACTGGAATCATAGATTAACAGAATTTATCTTAAAACAGTTTTAGTTTAAAATAAATGTGAGATGTCTGCACTAGTTTAACTGTATAGAAGAAATTGATATTTCTCTATCTCACAATATTGATATGACAATATAATGAAGATGATATGAATTGCTCTAAGTAAGTGACAAAATATTTGTAAATGCATAGGAACATAATTATTTATTTTACATGTGCTGAAAATATGTCTTGAGCCCCTTTTAGATGCTTGTTTTTGGATGCAAAAATGATTGGTAGAACTCACTTGGATTTGCTTATTTTTTATTTATTTGTTTGATTTTTGATATGGCCCAACTTCAAGGAACTCTTGCGAATGATAAAATTAGGAATTCTTTTTTAAATGTAAGGATAACAGAAATATCCTATAATAACCTGTAATAGAATAACAGAAATGGGATTTTTAAAAAGCAACTCTGACTACTGTTCCTTTTCCCTTAAAGTGTGTGGTCAGCTCTATTTTTTTTAAAAAATATTCCCATAAATGTCCAAAAGTTGTATAGCTAAATTGTCCTTTTTTAGTATAGGGATGTAAAACTCTATAATATTGCACGTGGAATACATTCGATTGCACATTCTAAATTGTACATTTCATAACTTTTATTGTTAATCTGCACTCATTCATATGTGGTGCAGATATGAAAGGATCCCATGGAGGTACCAACTTATTACTGTATTTCTATAAAATGATGTTCAAGATTATCTTAGTGGGGATCCCCCTTCATGTTATTTCTACAACCACAACCTTTTGAAGTAAATTCTACATAGTTAAACTACATAACAGGCGCGGTGGGGGGGAACATTCTCCATAAACTATATTGAGTAACATCAGATGATTCATATGCCTACATGTGCCTTTTTTTTGTTGCAGGAAAAAAAAACATACAAGATACTGCAGAACATAGGTATCTCTCCATTTCCATCCATCTATTTAAATCTAAATCTTTTTCCTCAACCCTTTCTAGTCAACCAACTTTCACCATTCTATTTCTAGTCTGGAGAATTGGAGACCTTTGTCCATGTTTAAACAGTAGTTTTGTGTGACCTGAGAATTCCCCTTGCTAGATTCAGCTCTTAGAAACCGAAGGAGAGTGACTAGTCCATGTCACCCACAGATTCCCATGACAGAGGATCGATTAAATAGCAGTAATAGCAATAGCAGTAGACTTATATACCGCTTCATAGGCCTTTCAGGCCTCTCTAAGCGGTTTACAGAGAGTCAGCATATTGCCCCCAACAATCTGGGTCCTCATTTTACCCACCTCGGAAGGATGGAAGGCTGAGTCAACCCTGAGCCGGTGAGATTTGAACCGCTGACCTGCTGATCTAGCAGTAGCCTGCAGTGCTGCATTTAACCACTGCGCCACCTTGGCTCCTCCAAACTTGTCCGCCAATGGATTCACCGTTACCACTTACTGTCTCTCTGTGTCTTTGTGTTTTTCTTCAGCACTACTTACATCTATCTTCAAATGAGAGGCATTCTCAACATACACTTTCATTTTTTTATCAACTTTTTGTCCCTATCTTTATAGGATGATGATGGCAGAGGATACAAGATATTGCTAGAGGACCAAGTAAGATTATCTTTCTCATTGGCATCTTGTTTCCACAGTATTTAAAGCAATTGATTTAATTGCTAACCTAATAAATTTCCACTGAAATGAGAGAGTGATTTATAAATAAACAAGTTTAGTCACGGTACAGTTATATAATATATATCATATGTATACTAGCTCATAAAGTTATTCAGCTGGCTAATTAATTTTAGTCTTTCTATTTTATTCTTTTATTCCTAGTCTCATAAAATGGTGGTAATAAATCCTTCAGATTTCCATTACTGAATTATTTAATTTATCTTCTCTAACAAGGATCAAAGCAAGTGCAAAATATGCAGAAATCTGGATTGATGGAAGAATGGACTACATTATAGAAACATCTATCTTGGTAGATAATGCAAGATAAGAAAACCAATCTTTGCCTTCTTTTCTGCTGCTAAAAGTTGAATATTACACATTGATACTTGTAAGGTAGAACCAATATGATGCATCGTCAATATATTTTGAAAACTTATAAAGCCCTTCATGGTATTGGACCTGGGTACTTGAGAGACTGCCTGCTGCCAATTACCTCCCAAAGACCCATTAGATCACACAGGGTCGGCCTCCTCCGGGTTCCGTCTACCATCCAATGCCACCTGGCTACTACCCGGGGGAGGGCCTTCTCTGTGGCAGCTCCGGCCCTCTGGAACGAACTCCCTGCAGAGATTCGGACCCTCACCTCTCTCCAGGCCTTCCGAAAAGCCGTCAAAACCTGGCTTTGCCGGCAGGCCTGGGGTTGATGAGTTCCCCTCCCTGCTCGACCTGTGTGGTTGTGTGATTCTTGGCTATTTTAACTACTTGTATTGTGTTCTATGTTCCCCTTTTCCCCCTTTGAGTTGTTCGCCGCCCTGAGTCCCTCCCGGAGAAGGGCGGCATACAAATAAAATAAATCTAAAAAATCTAATCTAATCTAAAAGCTGCAGTCTCTTTTCAAAGCCCACCAGGGCCAAACTTAACTTTAAGCAAAATGAGATGGCTGTCTGAGGACACACAGGCAGCAGCCATGTATTGGAGAAGAAAACCTTTGTGGTCCAGATGTATCTGAGAACAGATGTGGGAAACTACTATCAGATACTGAAATGGTATATTGGAATGATCCCGGGAGGCAGAGAGAAGAGACACAGTCAAATAAATGTTAAGACTCTAGAAAGAGTGCAGAGAAGATCAACCAAGATGATTAGGGGATTGGTGGCTAAAATATACAATGAACGGTTGCAAGAACTGGGCATGGCTAGTGTAGTGAAGAGGAGAATCAGGGGAGACATGGTAGCAGTGTTTCAATATTTGAGAGGCTGCGACAGAGAGGGGGTCAAGCTATTTTCTAAATCACCTGAAGGCCAGAAGGAATAATGGATAGAAACTGCACAAGGATATTTTTTTTAATAAAAAAAATTTATTTTACTTTTAATTTTCAAAACATTCTTCTTTACATGCTGTAGAAAGTGTATCATTTGGTTATAAAAAGACTTTCATGCATCTCTTCCACAGTCAACAAACATAATTCATATTAACTCAAGTACTTTAACTCAGATATTTATACATGTTACCATCATCATATCTCCATTTTAATTTGACTATAATTATTTAAACGTACTTCATCATAAAATATACCAAGATTTAATACATAACCACATACTGGCCTTTCATTTACTATTTCTAAAATCCTCCATTAACACTGAATCCTTATGTCCTATTCTAGCTAAACATCCATAATATTTAATAACAAAATTTTCTAATCCTCCTTTCCAAATCACTGTTTACAATTCACATCCAGTTTCCTTATGTTATACCCATATATATATATACGTGGTTATCCTTATCCCTCCTTTATTTACCTATATCCTGTATCATAACATTTTCCCCCTAACGAGAGATTTAACCTGGAAATAAGGAGAAATTTTCTGACAGTGAGAACAATCAACCAATAGAAGAGCTTGCCCTCAGAAGTTGTGGGAGCTTTAGATTTCGGTGATATTTTTTAAAATATGTTCATGGCTATATATTCCAAAGAGGAGGCCAAAGTATTAGTGAATTGAGAGGCAACACAAAATTTTAAAATCTGGAGAGGTACTAGACAAGGGTATCCATTATCCCTATTGTTATTTATATTGTCTTTGGAAGTATTAACAAGAATAATAAGAAAAGACACACTGATTAAAAGATTGGAAATTAAAGGAGACAGTTACAATTGCAAGCTTTTGTGGACAATTTAGTTTTCATTCTGGAGGAACCATTACAATCAGGTTTGAGGCTCATGGAGGTACTGGAGGAATATGGAGAAGTAGCCGGATTAAAAGTAAACAAGGAAAAAACTAAAATGATAGCTAAGAATATGACTAGCAAACAGAACGATGATTGGCCAAGGAAATGCAGATTCAATTAGTAAAAACGGTGAAGCTCAATTTCTTTTCCATTTTCTGTACAAAATCTTTCTCTTTTAATATAGAATTGTTTAATGTCCACCTAGATCTTTTTCTTTGTCCTTTCCATTTAATTGTCATTGGATTGTAGCCATCCCAAGTACTTGTTTCGATCTCAATTTCCTGTATATTACAAACCAATTCAGCTGTTACCCACATCATATCAATTCTGGAATGGGATAAATGTCTATTTGAGTAAAAAGTATATTGTTTTTTTTAGTAAGATTTCTCTCTCTCCAAACATCTTTTAGACTTATTTCATCGATCATTTAAAAAAAAGATTTGGGGAGTAACTTTCTATTTAACTTTGTTATTTTTTTTGTGTATTGTAGTCCATATTCTTGTCTACAATTCCACTGAAATCTCCCATCATGCAAATACTTGTATAGTCCAAATCAATTATTTTCCTGTGTAATTTTCTGTAACATTCATCTTGTTTATCATTAGGTGCATAAATTGCTATTGAAAGTATTTTTTTATTATTATCCATAATTTCCACCATTAAAATTCTTCCATCATCATTTGTATAGATTTGTTCCACTGGGATATTATCTTTAATATAAAGGATCACTCCTCTTTTCTTGCAACTTGACAATGAAGTAAATATTTCCCCAAATTTTTGTTGCACTAATAAATGTTCATGTTGCTTCTGAATATGCACTTCTTGTAGACCAATTATATCCAATTTTAGTTTTCCTAGTTTGTGGAATATTTTCCTTCTTTTATTTGCTGTATTAAGTCCATTTATATTAATTGAGATCATTTTTTTTCCTCTTTTACGTTTATGTTTTATATGTAGGATTTATTCCTCTAGTGAATCTCAGTTCTCGTGGTTCTCTAAAGTCCACACCGCCTACGGCACCTTTTTCTATCTCAATTCCACCTACAGCTCCTTCTTCTTTCTCAGTCACAGTGGTAGACACCACTTGGAGTTCTTTTGCTATTTCTTCATTTTCAGCCTTCTCTCTCAAATGTTCTGAAAAAGATGCGTCTGCTTTTTCAGTTGAGTCTATTCTGTATTTTTGTCCTTGCCATACAAACATTAAACCTTCTGGCATCAGCCATCTGTAATTAACGCCTTTTTTGAGTAGAATTTTAGTCAGAAATTGATATTCTCTTCTCGACTCTCTCACTTTTCTTGGAATTTGCTTCAAGACTACAATCTCCTTGCCTTTGTACTCCAATTTTCTGTCTCTTGCTTTTTGAAGTATTTGCATCTTAATTGCTTTCTTAGTAAATCTTACATGAACTTCCCTTGGGAGATCCTTTCTTGCTGTATATCTTGTATAAACTCAAAATGCCTCATCTGTAGTGTCCACCATCTTCTCCTGGGTTATCTTGAGGACATCTTTCAGAACTTCTATCATTATTTGTAACAAGTTCTCTCCTTTTTCTTCTTCTATATTTTGAAATCTTAAAAAAAAATTCTGACCTTTCAACCTCCCAACCCAGTATTCCAATGTTGTCTTTTTCCAACACACTCAGTCTACTGTCAATCTCCCCAATTTTCTTCTCTCTTTGGTCACCTTTTTCTTCAATTTTCTGTAATCTGTCTTCATATTTCATCATCATCTGTTGAATGCTATCAATTTTTCTATCAGTTTTGAGTGCTTTTTGTTCAATGTTTTCCATTCGTTGTTCAATGTTTCCCGTTCGTTGTTCTATTGTCTCAATTCTTTTTTCCATGTTTTCTGTTCTCTTTTCAATGATATATGTTTTTACTTCTGGATTCCCTGCATAATTGTCTCTAATGTAACACCCTTTTCTTTCTCCTGCTGCAACATTGTTTGAATTGATCTTTGGCCTCCTGTTGGTGAGGAGGAGGGTGCTGTTGCTGCTGAACCAGTGGTTGTTATTTTTTTTACTCATCTTCAAATTTTTCTATATTATATTCAATTGTAATCCAAGGTGACCATGGGATGGTCAAAAATAAGAAAAAGAAAAAAAAGAGTTGGACCAAAAAAGGGAAAAGCCCAAAAGAAAAACAAAAGGGAAAAGGAGAGCAGACCTACTGTGAAAATAAAAAAAGAAAAGAAAGGAGGGAAGGAAAGAAAAAGCGAGGTAAAAATAAAAATCTTCGACCTTTTCTATGCCCTGGTCCAATTAGATCCAGTTTTTAAAAAAGAAAAAAAAATGGAAGGCAAGGAGAGGAAAAAAGAAAAAAAGAAAAAAAGAAAAACAATCCCAAGGTAAAAGTATTTCAATGTGTAAAAGCAAGGATTGTGAAGAAAAAATATTTCAATTCTCCCGCAGCCCAATTCAGCCAAAACAAGATAGCAAGTGTCTCCAAAGGATGAGAGAAGGGCAAAAATTTAAAACAACCAGAGAGGAAACACAGTTTTCACAACAGAGAGATGTACACACTGCCACCAGGAAAAAAAAGTTTCAGAACTTTTATAAAATAAAAGCCATTCCTAGATCACTCCAGGCTTTCTCTTAAAGTTGTTTGTCAACATTCCAAATATCATGCAGAATTAAATCAGAGTCCAAGGCAGAGCTATCCTTAAGGTTCCAATTTAATAAGACAGACATGTTGGCAACCATCTGTGGAATCCCAATTCTGGAAGCTACATCAGATTCCCACCCAGTTGAAAGTTCATGATCTTGTCCCCACACCCACAAATCCATCACATGGTCCAATCTTCTTCTTCCATGCTGGCATCTCCACCCAGCTGCTTCCGGTCAGGTGCAGAGGTGCGGAGACAAAAAAATGACCTTGGGCTTCTAGAAAAGAATGACAACAATACATTCCACAATCCTACTCCTTTCTATTCCCCCCTCCCAACTACTACACTAATGAAACAGAATAATGAAATAAGAGAGAGTGTGGCAGGCAAAAGATCCTAAAAGGGATATAACTGCAGGCCTGACATTGTTATTTATACTTTCCAGGCAAAGTTTCAAACACTAAGGTTTTCAAAGTGGGCACCTGTGTAAATAATCGTGCTCATCTCCTACCAATCCCTGGCTAATCACGGTGGCCTTGGAAAGAACAGCCTTTCTCCAAACATCCATACAAAAATGGAAACAATGTTTCAAAGCCTCTAGATGGCAGTGTTACTTATTTCCCACTTTCCCTCTCTGTATTGTGTTCTCTACCTTTGGTAAAAAAAATTAAAAAAATAAAAAGCCAAATGGTAAGAAAGAAAAAAATACAATAATACGTTAAACAGAAAAAGAGATTCTTAAGTAATAAGGTTTAGTTGTCAAAGAGTCAAAATGGAAAGGAAAAAAAGAAGAAAATAAGCCAATCCCATTTAAAACTGCAATACGTAGAAAGTCCAGTCGAGCTTCCAGCAATAAAAAGGAAAAAAAGAGGAAACTTTCACTTTGACTATCCCTTAAAATCTGCCGCTTACTCTCTCAACAGTCTTCATTTAACTTAAGTCTCTTCATTAGGGTTTTCTCTCAAATAGAAAAAAATGTAAAACTCTCACCAAAAATGACACACTTCTCTCCTGCTCTTTACTTGTGGAGCTGTCGGCAGTTTCAGCAACTTTTATGTCTGCTTCATTGCCTCCAGCAACAGGAGCTTTTCCTGGATCACCAGAGACTGCGGGTGTCTCCAGGATCGACAGGATGTGCCCCTATCTATCACCGTCTCTTTGGGATGGTTTAGGTCCAAATTGGACTGTCCAGCAGCTGAAATTCAGTGGCAATTGGAGCCCCAAGATTGTCCGTCCATTTCACAGCGATGTCAAATTCTTTTGATTGTATCCCTTTGTTAATGCAACATAGGATTGCATTGGCTTTTTTGTCTGCTGCTGCACACTGCTAGCTCATATTTTAGCTGGTTGTCGAATAAGACTCCAAGATCCCTCTCATAGTCACTGCTATTAAGACTGGTTTCACCCAGTTTATATGTGTACTTTTGGTTTTTCTTACCTAAGTGTAGGACGTTACTTTTACAATACAATACAATACAATACAATACAATACAATACAATACAATACAATACAATACAATACAATACCCCCTGCCTAGGAAGGAAATCCTACACTGTTTCAGACAAATGGCTATCCAACATCTTCTTAAAGACTTCCAGTGTTGGGGCATTCACAACTTCTGGAGGCAAGCTGTTCCACTGATTAATTGTTCTGTCAGGAAATTTCTCCTTAGTTCTAAATTGCTTCTCTCCTTGATTAGTTTCCACCCATTGCTTCTTGCCCTACCCTCAGATACCTTGGAGAATAGTTTGACTCCCTCTTCTTTGTGGCTACCCCTGAGATATTGGAACACTGCTATCATGTCTCCCCTAGTCCTTCTTTTCATTAAACTAGACATACCCAGTTCCTGCAACCGTTCTTCATATGTTTTAGTCTCCAGTCCCCTAATCATCTTTGTTGCTCTTCTCTGCACTCTTTCTTGAGTGTCCACATCTTTTCTACATTGTGGCGACCAAAACTGAATGCAGTATTCCAAGTGTGGCCTTACCAAGGCATTATAAAGTGGTATTAACACTTCATGTGATTTTGATTCTATCCCTCTTGTTTTTAACATGTTGGAAGAAGCTTTTTTTTGTTATTTTTTACTTTTGTGGCAAGCCTTTCTTCATTGTGAGCCTTAGTTTTCCTCACTTCATCTTTACAGGCTCAGGCTATTTGCTGATATTCTGCCTTAGTTATTTCCCCTTCTTTCCACTTTTTATACTTATCTTTTTTGTCTTTCAATTTGTCAGAGAGTTCTTTATGCAGCCATGCTGGTTTCTTTTGGGAGCTGTTATTTTTCTTCTTCATTTGTATTGTGCTAGACTGGGCTTTTCTAATCTCATTTTTCAAAATTTCCCAAGCTTCTTGAGTTGTTTTCCCCTTGAGGAAAACAACTCAATTCTTCCATGGAATTCTTCCCAAGCTCTCTCTAAACTCTCTCTAAGTTTATTGAAATTAGCTCTCTTAAAGTCCAAGAGTTTAATGACTTTGTTCTACTACTTGTGTTTGCATAATGTTGAATTCCAATATTGCATGATCACTTGCTCCCAGGGTTCCTGTGGCTTCAACATCTTATATCATTTCCTCTCTGTTAGTGAGAATTAAGTCCAATATGGCTGATCCCCTTGTTCCCTTCTCTACCTTTTGGGAAACAAAGTTGTCTGCTAGGTTTGTTAGGAACCTGTTGGATCTTCCACTTGGCGCAGTTTTTTCCCCAGTTGATGTTAGGGTAGTTAAAATCCCTCATTACTATTGTGGTGTGCTTCCTACATACCTTAGTTAGCTGACTAGCAAAAAGTTCATCTCCTTCCTCTGCTTGGTTGGGTGGCCTGTAGTATAGACCTATGGCAATGTCACCCCCCCAACCCTTAATATTGACCCAAATGCATTCAAGATAGTTCTCATCATTGTTGTGCTCTTTTTCTGTAGAGATGTAGTTATTTCTTATATATACTGCAACTCCACTCCTCTTTTATTTGGTCTATTTCTTTTAAATAATTTAAATCCTTCTACCTGTATGTTCCATTTGTGGATTTCATCCCACCAAGTTTCTGTAATGGCAACAATATCGTATCTGCCCTCATTTACTTGAATTTCTAGTTCACCCTATTTATTCCTCATACTCTGTGCATTGGTGTATAGACATTTGAGTCCATTTTGATTGACCCTGTGTTTACTGTCTACATAACCTGTGTTATGTCTGACTGCCCCTGTGTTCTTGCCACTTGTATGATTCATGCACATGGTATGGCACTCACTATTAAATGCTTGGTTTTGCTTGACAGCAGGAGTGATAATCTTACCCGCACAAACATCTGTGTTACATGCACTGATAACCCTATGAATTTTAGATTGCTGGGGACTAATTAATTAATTCTCTGTCCCCGCTGTTTAGTTTAAATGTTTATCCAGAAAATCTGTGAATTTAATGCCAAGTAACTCAGTCCCTTTCTTGGATGGGTGCAAACCATCTTTTTGTACAGTTTTTCATTAGACCAGCTGCAGACATCATGATTAATAAAACCAAAGCCTTCCCTTTTACACCACTCCTTTAGCCACACATTAAACTCTGTTACACGCTGGCCCTTCCCTTTTTGTACCTTATATACTGGTAAAACCTCTGAAAAGATAAGCCTACAACCTACACTACTAAGTTCATACCCCAAGCTTTGGAAATCATTCTTCACAAAAAGTACATCTTTTTCGGACAGATCATTTGTGCCAAGATGTATAATGGCATCAACGCCACAGTCCTTACTTGCATTCTTGACTATCTTAAGAATACATCTCTTGTCTCTGCTGGCAGTAGCACCTGGCAGACACCTGACCTCTTTTAAAACCTCCATATCCTTTCCTAAATTTACATCCCTTACGATTGAACCACCAACCAGAATGTCACTTCTCTTTTTGCATACCTTGCTCTTCTTCTGCAACTGATGTGTGATACCTGGTTCCCCATTTCGCCTCTTCGAAGAAAGTTCTTTATTTTGGACCACGATCCCATGCTTATTTGAGTCATCATTACCACAACTACCTTGACCTGTCTTTTTAGTGTCCCCATTAAGGTCAGCAAGGGTGCTATATCTGTTATGCTGGGTCACAGCAAAAGCTTTGTGTTTATGGTTCACCGCTCTCACCCTGCCAGATCCCACTGTTGTCCAGACTGCTCTTCTCCTGCAGGATCTTTGTGGGAGAGGGAGCTGATAGTGTGGCATCTCCATAGAGTGGAATGGCCAAATTGGACACCTAATTTCTGCTTGGAGAGCACAGATTAGAGATTCTAGATAGGTAATCTGTCTACGTAGACTAGTAATTTGTTTACAAAGGGGACAGTATCCAAATTTGAAAAGAGCACTGGGAAAGACAGGTGCAAAACAGCTATTACATTGAACTAAGCTGGTCTTTTTGAAATAAAATAAAATCACAATCTTAAGCGCACTAATCCAGAATGTAAAGAATTTGCGTGGGAGGAATTTTTCATCTTTATAGCATCTGGGAAGATGCACGCACAGGCGGAGGGGGATGGCTGGAAGGGGCTCCCAGACCAACTTTTACAGCTAAACCTGAGTGTTTACTCCCCCTCCTCCATCTCCAGCCAAGACTCGGGGAAAAATTACTGGAATGGAGATAATTACTCCTTCCATACAGCGATGAATGAGCAGAGCCAGAAAGAAGGGATTTGGCAAGCATCTATCAACAATCAAGCACCACCAAATTGGGCTTTCTTCCCAGCACATGGATGGCAGAGGTGGGAAAAGCTTCCAAGCCAGCAGAGGGGACCTTGGCCCATAACCCCCACCCCCTGCCAACCATTAATTTTTTATTGATAAAATATTGTCTCCTCATCTTGATACTGGATATGAGATCTGCAGCAAAAAGAAGGCTGGGGAATTCTGGAGGCTGAGGTTGAAGTCCATACAGGTAGCCCTTGATTTAACAGCCATTCCTTCTACCATATGTTCCCACCTTCCATTTCATGCCAATAACTTTATTCTGGAAATTACATGTTCAGAAGGAAACTGAATCCAGTAGGCCCCTTGAAATTAACAGGATTAACTTCTGCCTATACAGATAGTCCTCAATTTACAACAGTTCATTTAGTGGCCATGCAAAGTTACAATGGAACTGAAATGACTGTTTTTCAACTTAGTCATTGCAGCATCCTCATGGTCACATGATCAAAATTCAGATGCTTGTCAACTGATTCATATTTATGACAGTTCCCCGGGATCATATGATCAACTTTTGTAACCTGATATATTCACTTAACAACTGTGTTATTAATTTAACAATTACAGTGACTTACTTAACAACTGTGGCAAGAAAGGTTGTTAATGGAGCAAAATTCACTTAGTACCAAAGAAGCAGCTCCTCGCATTGTGGCTGCTGCAATGAATAAGGGAAGCCCAGCCAATGTTTTGAGCACAGTTAACATCTCCAGCCTAATGAATTTTCCGTTAACACTCACCACACCTGTCAATTTACCAACTTCAGTTACTGCGCCAGTGAACATCGCACATTCAGTCACTATAACCTCACCAATGAATCTCCCAACACCAATGACATTAGCTGGCCCTTTAAATATAGAGACCTTGGAAAGCATGCCTTTCCTTCCCCAGGCATTGTTACCGTTTCCCCCTAGTAAAAAAAAAAGCTAGAGCAAAAACTTCATGCAATATTAAAAATAATAGAAAAGGGGACTGCTGTGTATTGTTTAATGGACTGCTAAATTGGCCACGCCCACCCAGTCACATGACCACCAAACTACACATGCCCAGCCACATGACCATGAAGCCATGCCCACTGTCACATGACCATCAAACCACTTCCATCAAACAAGCCACGCCCACAGAACTGGTAGTAAAAAAAATTGAATACCACCACTGCCAAGCTCCCCAGAGAACCCACTCATCTGTGTCACTAAATGAATGGATGAAGTCCCTGAAGGAGGGGTGGGAAAATAACAACGGGCTTTGTGAGAAGCAGCAAAACCCTATAAAGTGCAAACTGACAAGTGCCACAGTCCCCAAAAGCCGTTCTGGGTTGGAAGCCAAGTTTATCTCTCGACAAAACACGTAAGATTAAAACTCCCGTGCAAGAAGCTAGGACCAAAGTTTATAGGGCCTTTCCCTATAGTGAAAGTAATTAACCCTGTTACGGTACAGCTTAGCCTCCTTCGCCTGCTAGGAAAGGTGCATCCGGACGTTCACAGTTGTTTGTTAAAGTTGGCGGTAGGCTCCCTGATCAGACCGGTAGACCAGGCAGCCCCAAAACCAATAGTGATGCAGGGGGAGATGCATTATGAGGTAAAGAAGATTCTGTATTCAAAATTGCATAGGGGCAGATTGCAGTACCATGTGCAGTGGAAGGGGTACCCCCTATCTGAGGCCACACAGGTCAAGAACTGAGATGTGAAGGCAGATAGGTTGGTCAAACAGTTTCATGACAAGTTTTCCCAGAAACCTAAGAGACCTCAGGGGGAGAAAAGGGGTGGTGGTGAACTGAGGCTTGACTAACTTCTTCCTGTACATTTTTGTCTTGCAGGAAGTCTTCTTCAACTGAGGGGGTGGCAGCCTGTCAACCCTGAAGCTGACCTGACCAAAGCCAGCTTGGAGTTTCAGTGTTGCTACACTAGAGCTGAGGGATAGGGAGGGGGGATTAGAGATAGCTGGGGTTTTGTAGCCAAAATAAAATACTTTCTCTTGGGAACCAAGGACATTCTCACACCTGGCTTGAGAAAGAGGAGTAAGGTCAACAGACAACCAGACAGCATCTTGATTGGACCATGTGTCTGATTGTTTGGGGTTGAGGGAAAACGTTTACTTTTAATTAGGTGAAACTCTGGGAACTATCAGTCGGTTTTCACCAGATCTGTGCCAATATGATACATTCAATAAAGCTATTTTTTAAGGAATCCATCTGCCTCCAAGTTTTACTTGCTATGGGTCTATTACTTGGAATCCTGACACACGGACTATATAGATGGATTCAGTCAATAACATTAAAATTACTTGTGGTATATATGTTAATAGTTTGCTATTTGGAATTGATTTTTTTTTATTTTTCTCTCTTTCCAATCATTAACTGGTGATTTCTCTTTGAATGTAATTAAAGTTATTTGTTTTAACTCCATTTAAAATGACTCTAAAAAGTATTTTTTGTGATTGTGAATTTAATGACAGAAATATTAACATTTTAGTTAGTCATAAAAATATCCTGTAGGGATGCGGTGGCTCAGGGGCTAAGACGCTGAGCTTGTCGATCGAAAGATCAGCAGTTCAGCAGTTCGAATCCCTAGTGCCATGTAATGGGGTGAGTTCCTGTTACTTGTCGCAGCTTCTGCCAACCTAGCAGTTCAAAAGCATGAAAAAATGCAAGTAGAAAAATAGGAACCACCTCTGGTGGGAAGGTAACAGCATTCCATGCACCTTTGGCATTTAGTCATGCCAGCCACATGACCACGGAGACGTCTTCTGACAGTGCTGGCTCTTTGGCTTTGAAACAGAGATGAGCAGCATCCCCTAGAGTCGGGAATGACTAGCACATATGCATGAGAGGAACCTTTACCTTTACCTTATAAACATCCTAATATTAAACTCTTGATAGAAGTAAACATCCTTGTTGAAGAGTCAGCAATATTTTTTAGTTATAAGTTGCATTGTCTGTGTAAGGACTTGCCTCTCCTCTCGCCTCAAGAAAGCAGAACTCTTGAAACCAGCATCATTTCAAAAGGAGAGAGCAAGAAAAGCAAGACAGGATCTGAAATTCCCACCCAAAATCATTAGGTTGAAAGTTGTAGAAACTCCTCCCCTCCGTCCAGTCCAAAGGGAAGCCAATCCACAGGTGTGAGGTTGTTGTGAGAAGGTGATAAGAAGCTGTTCTTTGCTTGTTCTCTCAGACAAAACAGATGGCCCCAGGCTATTCCCTCCCCCCTCCCATTCCCAGGAAGGTGCATCAAAGTAAAAGAAAGACCAAATACAAGGAAAGGTTGTAAACTAACATCCAGGCCCTCCCTACAAGAATGGCAGCATCCAGATAGGGATCTATGGGGACGTGACGTAATGGCCACCTAGGAGAAAGAGAACTCCACTTGGAAGAGACAAAAAAAGAGGGAGAGGAAGAAAATATGAACAATTAGTTATGTTTATCGGGATATTGGGCATGGAAAAATTTCAGCAATTTAGGGGCTTTCATGTGCTTTTTTTGCACCCACTCATTCTCAGACGAGAGGAGATTTTTCCAGACCACTAGGTACTGAAGTATGGTTCATATAGTTCTGTAACCATAACAATATTAATTAGTGATTATAAAAGAAATTAAAATTGTCCCAAAACTCATATACCTTGTGAAATTTAGTAGCGATATTTTGTTTGTTTTTTCATTCATTAAAAAAGTTATTGTTTTCGTAGTTCTTAGCGCCATCTAATGATTTTGGGGAGAATGACTATGATATTTCTGGATTGCTGACCTAGGCTCCCAGATTGTTAGACAGAGATATACAATATGAAAATTACTCATTTTTAGAATTCCTGATGGTCTCATACGTAACAGCAGTAAGTGAGTGGTTATACAGAGCAGAAAGAGGCCCAGGGAACAATAGCTAATAATTCTTGCAGTGGGAAACAATACTTCATTATGATATTGTGCTTTTGACTTAAAGCATTCTGAATTTTATTTCCAAACCCTGCTATATAATTCCTTTCAGATCTCTGTGTCTACATCACACTTGTATTTTTGCTTCTCTGGGCATGTGCATCTGCCACAAGCCACACTTCAAAATGGTGTGTGTGTGTGAGAGACAATAATAAATCAATAAGTAAATTTGAATTGAGCTGCTAAGTAAACACATTCAAGAAAAAATAAGTGTCTATTTTGCAAATATCTCTCCTCCCTCCCTCCCTCCCTTCCCTCTCTCTCTCTCTCTGTGCCTCCAAAATTATTTGAAACTGAAAGCTGGAGATGATGAAGTCAATCTGAAATTCACTAATCTAATTCTTTATTGAGAGGGGGTGCATATTTTGTTTTTAATACACTATTGTATTAGAGTTCAGTGCTGCATCCTGTACATTTCATTCTGATCAGGTTCTTAAACACACAAAATCCTTAAGAACCACCTGTCTCTCCAGACACATTACATTGATTTAAAATGGCAATGGTTGGAACATTTGTCTTTAGCATCCATTGTTTTCAATATACTATTTTATAATTGCAGAATGTCAGTAAGACTGAGGTACTCAGTTACAAAGCTTAAATAAAAACATCTTAAATAGCAACATGACTGCATGTGAGGACCCCCAAGGTGATTCCCTGTGGATTAGTGCAATTGAAATAAAATTAGGTGACATGTGCATTGTGCATGAAGGGGCATTGCAACTGGAATTAGTGGGGAATCATAATAGTTTACATCTCTGAAAATGGGTTGGAGGAACAGCTAGGAGTTGAAGAAAAAGGGCCAGCAAAGTTCTTCTGAGGTTCAGCAGCTTAGTAAATTGCAATGATAGACTGGTTGAATTTATATATATTTGTGTTGTATTTGTGCTGATAAATAAATAAAGGGAGACTAGTATAGATCTATTTCAAGCTATTTAGCTCTCATCAGCTAGCCATACCCTTACTGGGATTAGAACCTGTGCTGTATTACATATTAGGCAGTTGTGTTAACCACTAAGCCACAAGATTCTCCTCCTTTATCAGCTGAGCCAGGGAAATAGGTATGTATTTAGTGTCACAACCCCTGGTATGCCCAAATATGGGAGGAGGCAATACAACACAAATGTAACAAAGGCAACAGTAAAAAATATTGGGTTTCTGTCTGGATGGTCTCTTGTGATGAGCCGATAGACAGAGAAAGGAAGCAGTATGCCTCCTCCCATATTTGGGCATACCAGGGGTTGTAACACTAAATACATATACATACAGAGGTTTCTCTCTTTAAGTCCATAAATTCTTTTATTTTTTCCTCTTCTGTATCTTCCCATCTGGGGTAAGTTTCCCCTCCATTTAATTCCTCTGTCAGTATTCCACTCTTTCCATTTTCAGAAACAAACCAATCACCATAAGTATCAGCAATTTTAATTTCTTTATATTCATTTTCCTCTTCGATTTTTTGGATTTTAACCGCCACTTTTTCCATTTGATGAACATCTTCAACTTCTCCATCATATTCTACTGTTAGATGCACTAAGTAATCCAACTTCTTCTCTATCCTCTCATTTGTATTTGATAATTTCTGTGTTTCTGAGAATATCTTTTGCAGATTTAAAATTTCTTTCTGGTGTTGAAATTGCGCCATGATTTCCAGCTGACAAACACTGCTACTGTAGCTTAGAAGGTTTTAGCAGAATTAAGCATCACAATAACATTTCACCTTTCTCTGGTTAAGAATCTACTTCAAAGGAACAGTCTGTGTGTTTTTCTTCTTCTTATCACTCTATATAAACAAACTGAGAATTATAGCAATAGCAATAGCACTTAGACTGTATAGACTGCAAAATGCTTCACAGTGCTTAACAGCCCTCTCTAAGCAGTTTACAGAGTTAGCATATTGTCCCCAACAATCTGGGTCCTCATTTTACCCACCTCAGACCTTGAGCCTGGTGAGATTTGATCTGTCAAACTGCTGGCAGCCGGTGATCAGCAGAGGTAGCCTGCAGTACTGCACTCTAACCACTGCACCACTGCAGTATCAATTTTTTCAATGTTGTTGTAAATGATCACTAAACATATGACTGAGGCTACTTGTACTTTCTGATTGTCCTAGCTGTTTTCTTCACTTGCTCCAGCTTTTTTCTTCTGTATCCTTCTTAAAGGAAGGTGCTAAGAATGAAAAAACATATTTAAGGTTGGGTCTGAGCATCGCAGAACTGAGTAGAACAACTACTTCATAGGATTCAGAAGAGTAGTGAGCAACAACAAGAAAGCAGAGGTGAATTCTGTTGCATGAACAAAAGTCCTGTTGTGCTAACTACTATTTATGAGTTCAATTGACTTCTCTAAAAGGACAGGCAGCTTCATTGGGGAGGGGAGGTTTCCAATCTTCCTTGTTTATTGATGAGAACGTTGTGATCTTCCCAGGATTATGGGAGCATTATAGTTACAATGTCAAGTTTATATATTTTTATATTTATCCATAAAATGTATATGGCTGCCCGCCTCACGAACAAGTAACACTAAGTGGCATACAACAAAGCTTAAATAATAAATTAAATAATTTATATTTATAAATAATTAACATTTATAAAACAATATTATTAAAATCTTTAGATTTATTTTAGAACTGACAAAAAATTAAAAAATAAATATTGAGCAAAGAGCAGATATTAATAATAGTGGAGCCAACTCAATATTTCACCAGACCTCTGGGTCTCCACGCCTGATGGCACAACCAGGTCTTGAGGGATTTTAGGAAAGTCAAAAGGGATGAAACCAACCTTACTCTGGGTATGTGTATATGAGGAATATGCCCTTCTCTAGCGTGGGCACCAAGCAAGAGAAGACCTACCAAATGTAGCTCTCTAGTTGATAGGATCATCTCTTGTGGACTTGGTGGGGTGGGTAGATGTAATCAGAGAGAGGTGGTCCCTCAAATAACTCAGACCCATGCCTTGAACAGCTTTAAGGGTAAAAATCAGCACCTTGAACTGGAACTGACTGGTAACCAACTTGCAGAACAGAGGTGGAAACGTGTTCTTATTGAAACACAAATAACTACTCACACTGCTGCATTCTGTACCAGATAAAGTTTCCATACATTCTTGCAGGACAGCCACATGCATTACAGTAATCCAACAGGGAGATGACTAGGGCATGAGTGACCACAAGTAGAAACCTTAATCTAGGAATGGGTACACCTGGCACGCAATATAAAGTTGAGTAAAAGCCTCGTAGTCACAACTGCTGCCTGCTCTTTGAACAGGAGTTGTAAGTTTAGGAGGAAACCCAGAATGAGCACAGGGCCTGCCTGTGGATGCCATCCCATCAGGGACGTGCAGTCAGGGGAGGCAGGGCCTCACCAGTCTCATGAGGAAAAGGAAAGAATTTTTAAAATAATTAAAAAGGCCAAGATAGTTGCTGCCAGACTGCAAGTCACAGTGACTCTGAGTCTACTTAGTGCTAACTGTAGGGGGAGGCGATAGAACTATGGGCCTCCTTTGCATAAGGAATTTTTCGCCTTTTAAGAGTTAAGCAAGAGTTAAAAGGTGAAAAATTCTGTATGCAAAGGAGGCACGTGATTCTCCCGCCTCCTGATCTGGGAGCAGCAAATCATGCCTTGCAGCCTTGCCTAAGTAAGTTCCTTTTTTATTTAATTTTTTACACTTTCATCATGGCGGGTGGACAAGAGAAGAGTTGAAATCCACAGCTGGAAAAGGTATGTGGATCAGACGGAGGGAGGGGGGGATTCAAAATTATTTGTAATGTAAGTAATTGTAATTTGTTTGTATTGTGTGTATGTGTGTGTGTGTGTGTGTGTGGTTTTTTTTTACCCGCCTCTGCTGGTGCGGGCTGGCACATTTATTTTTATTTTTTATTTTTTAAAGTACCAGCGTGCCGCCCAGCTACAAACCAGGACAGGCTTATAATCCTGGGGGATTTCAGTCTGCCTTCCATTGGCGAGACATCTGAGTCAGCTCGGGAGTTCATGGCTTCCATGACGGCTATGGACCTAACTCAGTTAATTCAAGACCCCACTCATAATGGGGGACACACGCTCGACCTGATTTTTGTCTCTGGGCAGTGGATGAATGATCTAGATTTAGGGGATATTTCTATCCAACCCTTGTCATGGTCGGATCATTTCCTCATCAGGCTTGACTTCCATACTGCTGCCCCTCACCGCAGGGAGGCGGAACCGACTAGATGATTCTGCCCCAGGTGCCTGATGGACCCTGAAAGGTTCCTGATGGAGCTTGGGACTTTTCCTGAATCCCTTGCTCACAACTCGACCGAAGCCCTAGTGGAAGCCTGGGATAGGGCGACCACTGGGGCTTTGGATTGTGTTGTGCCTTTGCGGCCTCTGACCCGGTGTCAATCCCAGGTAGCTCCCTGGTTTACCGAGGAGCTCCAGGAGATGAAACGCCAGAAAAGATGCCTAGAGAGTGGTTGGAGGGCCAGCTGGTCCAAATCTGATCGAACACTAGTAAGAATTCATATTAAATCCTACTTAGTGGCGATAAAAGCGGCAAAACGGCAACATTTTTCCGCTCTTATCGCGTCCGCAGATAACTGTCCAGCCACCCTGTTTAGGTGATCTGCTCCTTACTTAACCAAGGAACTGGGGAAGACCCCTTGCAGGGTAGGGCTGAAGAATTTGTTCAGTATCTGCAGGATAAAATCGCTCAGATCCGGACAGGCTTGGACTCTGACTGGGTAGATTCGGGCAAGTTGACGGGGATGAATCTTATGGAGACCACCTGGGATGAGTTTGACCCTGTAACCCCTAAGGGCATGGACAGGATTATGGGGAGACTCAGTGCTGAAGACAACAGCTCCACATTTCACTAGCAGTTTTGTGTTAAAAAAATTTGGCACACAACTGCTTCACCCAGACTGATGACTTTCCATTATCGACCATCCCCTCATCAACCAGCCAATGGCCTTATCAGTTAAGTAACAGAAAAAATGCTTTCCATGCCCTTATGTTTCCATATTCAACATAAGGCACGCTGAAATTGCAGTGAAAACAAAGGATTTTTAAATGGGATGTTTTACCCAGTGTGACTAAGGAAATCTTTAGCAGTTTGTTTAATGAGTTTCAAATTCTTACTTTTGTAATCCCACAGGTACACACAGAAAATAAACTAATGAGAGACACTGTATAATTATGCCTAATAACTAATCTTTTGAGTAGGGGAAAGAGATGGGGGACCAGAGCTTTGGGTCTAGCTGAGTCTTTTATACCTGCAAGATTTTTTCTTTGAAAAGAATAATGTGAGTGTTGTATTATATGACATTAATTAATGCTTCCTAACAAAGCATTATCATGAAACTAATAAATTAAGGCATGTTTTTGTGCACAGTCTAAATTACATGTCATAGCACATTGGAAATAAATTACCAGTTTCATTACAGTAGTGCTGATTTTCTGTTGAGAAATATAGTTAAACTGCATTATGGATTTAGTGATATTGTCAGAATGGTTCTCTGTTTTAGAACAACTCCAGAATGAAATCTAAATCTTCAAGGGAGTATTATTTTCTGAGGAGAAAAGAATTACCAGAACAGTCATGAGGAGGCTGGTCATAAATGTGAAATAGAGTGTCAGGCATGCCTCCATCAATAACCAAGAAAGAAAACTCCCAAATCCATTGTTCGTGAAATTTAAAATACTTTTATTGGTTATGAAAAGATAGCAATGAAAGAAAAGCAAGATCTGAGCCAAAAATGATTACCCAGCACCCTTCCCCAATTACCCCACCCCAATGTCCAATCTGCAACTCCCTAAGGTGTCATGTGGGGTGCATCTTCAAAAAGCCTCATCAAGTTGGTATGCGAGACGGTTGGCCTTGACCAAGTCCAAACCCAGGCCATCAGCATGCACAGAAGATGGTGAGAACAAAACTCCTCTCTACATAACTCCTCCAGTACCATAAGATTCCCTTCCCAAATACCATAGCCCCACCCTCCCCGTTTCTATGGCAGCCAATAGCAAGCAAGCGAAGCAGAGGCTGACATAGAGACTATCACTGTTCAATCAAACTCCACCTCTTTTCTGATGCAGCTATAAAATCCAAATCTATATGGAAGCACTCTACTCTATCTTCTCGTGTTCACAATATGAAGACATTTTTAAAAGATCAATAAAGAAGTATGATCTCTTGACTCCACCCTGTTTGATATTTAACATTTAACATTTAAATAGAAAATACAGAGTTCTACATAAAATGTCAAATTCCTCATTTTTACTGTCCTTTTCTACATCACATTCCCCCTCTTTAACCAATTTCCCCCCACATTTATATTAATTTGATGTTTTGAAACAAGCAACAAATAAGCAAAAAAAAAACCCAAAACACCAAGTATTTGGAAACCCAAAAAAGAGCACACATTTCCAAGGGCTCAAATGTTTTAACTTTTCTGCCATAAATATACTTTAATACAAGCCATGATGAATTTACATGTCTTCTGATGTGAATCTACAAATGGCATCACATTATTTATATTAGTTGCACAATATTATGATGTGTGTGACATTATTTGTCTCTCACCCTAGGTGATAATAAATATAATTGTGAAATCATTTGTTTGTTCGAAGAAGAGATGACTAAGGGCTTCCAATATCTAAAACTAGGATTTTCAATCTGGGTAACTTTAGGGTTAGTGGACTTCAACTTCCAGAATCCACAGCCAACCAGCCAGAATTCCCCATGCTGGCTGAGGAATTCTGGAAGTTGAAGTCCACAAGTCTTAAAGTTGCCAGAGTTGGACACCCTGATCTAAAACATTGTTCCATACAGGTGGGAGTGGACTTATCTCTATTGCTTCAGAAGGCCAGATCAGAACCCATGGATTAAATTTACCTGATGGCTAGCCTGTTGTATTCTACTTCTACAGTTTTTGGCAAATTGGCACTTTTCATTTTTCTTCTTAGCAATCCTTTTGTGACTTCACTGCCACAAGTGTTGAAATATCAGAAAAAAATCTAAAATAATTTTCATGGGAGTGGTGAATATTTTGGAAACCAACTTTTCCTGTGTACATTGCAGAAAAAAACATTGATCATTGACTAAATTTTTTGGAAGTAAGCAGACTAATTCCATAAATGGCAAAAGAAATAGGACTACACTATTACTGGAAAGACACAGGTTGAGATATGAAAATTAATAATAAAACACTAGTTAAATTTAGTTAAAATTAGAGCATTATGTTAAAAATGTAGTGATAATGGATAAAGTTAGATAAATAATTGATAATGGTAACAATGTATACATATGTATTGGTTTAATAAGAGGAAATTTGGTATAAATTTTAAATGGTGAAAAAGGGGGGAAAGTAAGTTAAGCTTAGTCAAACTATTGTTAAATAAATGACTGATAATGATAATAATGTAATAATTTGTATGATAAAAGGGAAATTGGATATAAATTGTAAACAATGAGTAAGAAAAGAGGTCTAAAATTTTTGTTATTAAACATTATTAATTTTTATTTTGAATGTGTTATAAAGATATAATGTGCCTGGATGATATTGAAAATAGATAAGGGAATGCCATTATGTGGTTTTGTTTTAAATTTTGGAATGTTCGTTATAAAGGGACATTAAAACAACTATAATCATATGAAGGATGAGGTATGATGATAGCAATATATATAAATATATTTGATGTAAAATATATAACTTGATATGAATCATAGGTGATGACTATGGAAGAGATGCACGAAAGTTCTTTGTAACCAATTGACACACTTTCTACAATTTGTAACAGAAGATGATTTTAAGATGTTTGTGTTTATTCAAAAAATTATATATATAATATATAAAATTATATATATATATATATATATATATATATATATATATATATATATATATATATATATATATATATATATATATATATATATATATATTATTATTATTATTATTATTATTATGGGAGAAAGTTAGAGAGAAACACTATTTGAAAATACCAATGTGGATTTCAACAATGGAAGCATTAACACATCCAAATGGAAGATATTACGATGGAAAATATTATTAGGTATAAAGATATTCTATCAGAAAAGGGACAACTAAAACAGAAACAAGTTCAGAAGAATAAGGAATTGATATGGTTTGGTATACACAATTGCAAATACAATTGAGATACGGAAAAGATGCTAAGCTGTATGTCTTTTATTTGGAGCTGACAGAACTGGATGAAATACTCACAGGAACAGAAGAGCGAATGATAAAAAAACCTGTATAATTATCTATTACATATTAAATTAGAACAAGTAAAAGAAACAATGATAATGTGGGCAAAAAACTTTGGATATACAATAGAGCTTGATAAGTGGCAGCAATTATGGGAAAGAAACTATAAATTAACAATGGCAACAGCATATAAAAAGAACCTGTATAAAATGTTTTATAGATGGCATATGTCACCAGAAAGATGGGCAAAATGTTTAAAGATAAATCAACTAAGTGTTGGAAATGCCATCAGACACCAGGATCATATTATCATGTGTGGTGGACATGTAAGTGAAGGAAAAAACTATAGAAATATCCAGCTGTTTCTGAAAGATTAGTAAATCTCTGTTCAAAAGTAGCCCAATCTGACAAGCCACTGATTGAAAAGAAGAAATAAAGACTACTGTCCTTTTGAAATTAATATACTGAAATAAGCACTGATATCTCTTCTTGTAATGCCGCTTTATTATAAACTTGTAATATTCCAATTTAATTTGAGCAGCATATATGACGTTAAAAAGGTGACTTTTATTTCCAGTAACAGTTAAAATGCAACTTATTTCATATTCAAGTGGTAGCATATCAAGCCCCACGTAAAATACTTCGAAACAGCAATCCTATACTCATGAGCAAACTTCATAGGGCTTATTTCTGAAAGGACATGGATAGGAGGGTACAGCATTCCGAGTTGGCTCCATCTATTTACGGTAATACTTCATGAGAAACGCGGTTTTTTGAGTCTCAAAATGTAATAGGCCCGCTTTCACAGACGCTATAAAAACACAGCTCGCTCAAGCTACCATGTAATCCCCAGGACAAACTATTTCTTTTCGACTTCTTTCTGCCTTCCGTTCGCAAAACAGGAAAGCAGGAAAGCCTGCAAGTTCATTGGCGGAAAATACTGCCAATCTGAATTAATTATCCGTTGGAATTATATTAAGAGGCGGGGAGAAAGGAGTTTGAACGCTAACGGTTTCGTTTTCTTCTTAATTGGCTCTTTACTGGAATAAGGGGGTGGGACGTGGTCTGAGAATGGTAGTTCTCAGTAAATGACGAATAGAGGAAAGCTGGGCGTTTGTTTGTTGGCGGAAGCGTGAGGAGAGTCGGAGGAAAGTCCTTCTTTCTCGGAAGGACTGTTTAGAGCACTAAACATCCATCTTGACCCTCGTTTGGTGGGACTCTGGCAAGGCCTGAGCAAATGGAGGCCAGCCTGACTTGTGCGGTGTGTCTGTCGCTCTTCGAGGATCCGGTCACGCTGCCCGTCTGCTCTCACAACTTCTGCCGCCATTGCGTCGTCGAGTATCTCAGTCAAGCTGCAAGTGTCGTATTGCCCTCTTCCTCCGCATCGAGGCCCTCTCCTCGAAGCCGCGACTCGCTCCAACAGAGCCCGCGGGCTCCTGGCCGCCCATCACGGGACGGAGGCTCCATTACTCTGTCATGCCCGCTGTGCCGCAAACTCTGCTCGCTCCCTTCCGACCGCGGGGCCTCTGCATTACCTGTCAACACCACGCTAGCCGAGGTGGTGAAACTGTTCAGGGCTGCTAGCCCGGCGACGAAGCCTAGCCTGGAAGCGATAGCGGAGGTGGACTCGTCAGGTCTGGTCCCTCAACTGGCTGCTCTGGGCGGGATCTGCCAGAAACACCCGGGGCGACTTTTGCAGCTCTACTGCCGGATGTGCCGCTCTGGAGGCTGCGGGCAGTGCGTGTCAGAAGACCACCGTGGCGTCTTCCATTCAGTCAACCTCATCGACACGGTGTACCAGGAGGAAAAAGTACGCGCTGATCTGTGGAGCGGAGGGAAGGGAGCGACCCTGGAAAAGTGACGTGGGCCTCCCAAGACAGACCAACATATACGCAGTTGTAGGAATGAATGTCTAGGATGCTTTCCAGAAGTGTTAAAAAGGCCTCTCTTGAGGCCCAACACATTTGAAGACAGTCAATACAGGGGAGACTGATAAATGAGAATAGAGTTCTATGTGACCATAGGACACACTCCATGCATGAATCAATAAAAGCTCTTGAGAAGTAGATGAAACTTTTACAAACACAAATAGAATACCTTTTTAGTACAAAAGGTATCCTCGACTTAGAACCATTTCTTTAGCAACTGTTCAAAGCTACAATGGCTCTGAAATAAATAACTTATGACTGATCCTTGCACTTAACAACCATTGCAGCATCCCTATGGTCACATAATCAAAATTAGGATACTGGCAACAGGCACATATTTATAATGGTTGCAGTATTTTGTGATTGTGTGATCAACCTCTGCTGACTCCCAATAAATCTGGGGAGGAAGGCCAGATTCACTTAACTACTGCAATGATTTGCTTAACTATGGCAAAAGAAGGCATACAATGAGGCACAATTCACTTAACTGTTTTAGCAGCAGAAAATTTGGTCCCAATTGTGGTCGTAAGTCAGAAGACTATCTGTAATCTATTCACAGTTTGTTTTAGTGTATTAGAATGTAATGTGTACATAATTAAATGATGTATATAAAATATACACAGCAAAATGCTTGTGCAAGTATAGCAGTAACTTAATTTGAGATAATCTAGCTATTCAATCATAATAGTTAAATTTTATACGAAGATAGGAAAACCTAAAAGGTATGAACCAGCAGATCTTAAGCATGGATGGATGGGTAGGTAGGTAGATAGGTAGACAACATTGAGAGAATGATAGGTCCATCTATTTTATTTATTTATTGGAATTTGTCAAACAAAAATGAGAATAAGAATAAAAATACAATGACAGGGACATAGGCACTTTAGTGCACTTATGCACACCCCTCTACTGACCACTTAATATAAGGATATTACTTTTCAGGTAAATTGTTTAGTTGCTCCTAGAAGTGCTTGACATTTATCACTGCTGATGAATGACTGGTGTGCAATAGAAGAGCAAAAACAAAGCAGCAAACTATTAAACTTGGAAGTGAAAATTTAAACAAAATTCTGCAAATATCATTTACTAGTATTTACCATTAGTAAATACTAATGGATCGTATTTGATTGCCATCGTGTCCATTGTTTTTGTTATGTATTTTAGCCCATCTTTCTATTATACTAAATAAAAGGATACTAATAATAATACTACTAAGTATCATTTGCAGCACTAAAAATGCATAGTATAAGAAAAGTGCTGGTTTGGTAAAGTGGTTAAGGCATGGGAGACCATGAGTTCTAGCCCTGCCTTAAGTTCGAAACTAGTTGTATGGCCTTGAGCAAGCAATTGAGCAATGGCAAACCACATTTGAAAATATTTCCAAGAAAGCTTCATGGACTTACTTATTGAAAAGCACCAAATAAATAAGCAAAAGAAAATTGGGATAGAATGTAAATAAGCAGTTCATTAATTTGTGCTCTCCCTTTTCCTTTAACTTATTAGCTCTTATTTACTTTTACCAAACCTATTGATCTCAGTGGAATATGTCTGATTGAGGACCTTAATTAAAATTGTAACTTGTAAGCCAAATTCTAAGAAATAACAGTAAAATTAGGAAAGCAATTCCTATTTCAGAATATATTTTTGGAAATCTAAGTCAGGCTGAATCCTTCTATATTAGCTAAACAACATAATACTAACATTAAAACGAGAACCTTTTTTGCTGATTTTTTTTGGTTTAAGCAAAATTATTCAAAATATTTGAAGTAATTAGAAATAAAGTGTTGTGCATCTCAAATTGGTTTAACTTTTTAAACTACTTTTTCTACAGCTAGCCTTCTTTAGTAACCTGAAGAAAATAAGAGAATTGCAACTGAAAATGATGAATGAAATCTCAGTATCTCCAAAGGATGAAGAGGTAAGCTGAATTAACAAGTTGAGAATCAACTGAGAAAAACTATTTCACCAAATGGATTGTGTTTGTGCATAAATACAATGAAAATACAAATTTTTCTCAATTCTGTTCTAAGCATATTTTACCATTGGTATAATGGTATAAAGATAGTCCTTGACTTACAACAGTTCATTTAGTGACCTTTCAAAGTTACAATGTTCCTGAAAAAGTGACATATAACCATTTTTCACACGATACTGATAAACCATTTGATCCTTTTGTTTCTGTTGGAATTGAAAACAGTCAGAAGCTTTTCTGAATATATGTGTTTTCCTTTACTTTTTAAAAAAATATGACATGGATTGGGAGGTTTTCTGTTAAAAGAAATAAAAGTTACTTCCCATGTTAGTTTTTTTCTAATATAGCCAATAATAATCTAATACTGAAACATAACTAATTAAATAAAGCATATTCTTGGAGTTCTTTTTTTCAAGTATTCATACACTTTTTGGTTGGGATTAAAATTCCAGGGAAAGTAACCCAAACTTAACTTTTCTAGACTTCTATATGTGAATTGAAATAATTGGAAAAAATCAATGATCTTATTTATTGGTAATTCTGAAAGTTGGGCACAGTAATCTTTGAACAAACTAAAATGGGTATAAAAACATGGTAACTCTAATAGAGTGCTTACAGCATTTAATTTTGGTCATAGTTGCAACCAAGTGACAGAATAAAGTAGGGGGACTGCTTTCAATCTCAAAACCTCTGAAGGATCTGAAATGTTCCAGCTTTTAGCATTTTGCATATTTTAGTTAAGTAGAAGTGAGTGCTGAGGGCCTTGCATAGAATTAAAGCACATGATTTACCTTTTAAAAATCTGACATAGCCCTTATGAATAGTGATGGTGGAGTAGAGGATAATGTTCAAATTAAAACATCTTAAATATCTGCAAATTTATGTTACCTCACTACAGTGATAGGATATCAGTTTGTCTCAGTGCGGGATATGACCAGTACGCCCCAGTACGGGCGTACCAGTGCCTGCTGGGAGCATCAGGTACTGTTCCGGTACGGTGCTCCGGAGGGCCCACCCGCCCTCCTTACCTGTATTTGAGCCGATTGAGGCTTTAGCGCACCGAGCTACGGTGCCTGTGTGATGCTCTGCCAAGCAGCTGGAGCATCACAGGTGGTAAGTACGCATGCATGCACTGTGCACATGGTGGATGCCGGTCCTGTAGCAGTGTACCCACCACTGGTTTGTCTTGTGGCCTTCTTCTAGGCTGGTTTCAAAAAGAAATTGCAATCCCAAAGTCAAAAAGATTGCCCCCCTCAGACACGCAAATTTAACATTTTTGGGGCTTTGTTTTTTTAAAAAGTCAGTTGCCAGAAGTCAACTCTGACAAAAGCATCACATACACATATATGTGCGTGCAAAGACACAGAAACACAATACAGGTGCTTTCTGGTAATTTGACTTCTGCATGGATAGGAACATTTCAGTGCTCATAGTTTTGTCTTTGTCACTGTTACTGTAGGCCCTAATACAGAATGAAGAGGAATTGATTAAAACAGAATTTGAAAAACTCTATGAGGCTTTGGAAACCAGAAAGAAGGAGTTGCTTAAAAACCTTGAAAGCCAGAAGAAAAGAAAAGAGAAAGAGCATCTTATATGGAAGAATATGAAAGAAGCTCACCGAAAAACAATTGAAAATATTCTGATTGACTGTGAAAACCTTTTAGATGAATGTGATCCACAGCATTTCTTAGAGGTAAACACATTTCGTTTTGGATTTGCAATAAAGTGATTTGTTGTTTGTCCATATTGTTTAAAATAGTAATTAATGTATTTTAAATATAATTGTAGGTGTGTCCTAAACAATAGCTAAACTATTTTATATTTTCTAATGTTTAGATAGTGGATTCATAAAGCACAACTAAATATGCACTCTGAGAGAAATGAGAGGCATTCAGAGGGATGTGTTCTATATGTACACGACTTCTACTGCAAGACAAAATCAAGACATTGATTATTCATCTTGAAACATCTCATTTCCTTTCAACATATTTAAACAGACTAATGTTATTAAAATTGGTGTAGAAAACAATATTAGACATCAAACAATAAAATATAGCTAATAAAACAAAGCAAGACTAAATATCAAAACATTAATTCCAAATCTTAATGGAAAGTAAGAAATGAGATAATCTGAAAAGCAACATAAAATGACAGAATGAAAATAATTTTCCATGATTTAAAATGTCCTCACTAATTTTTTTAGCCCTGTGTAAAATGTGCAACATAGATTCTGTTAGTTGGAAGCGTGATTGGGCATTGAATATTCAGACATGCAAACTTACATGATAGTATACAGACTTTTGGATGGTAGAATTAGAAACAAAATATTTGAGGATTTCATTGAATAGATTCCCAAAATGCCTTCATTTCAAGCAGTATATCAGATGTTTAAAACTTTTCTTGATTTTACGTTGAAATAATCAGTATAGACTATTGGTTAATTATCTAATTTCTGAAAATATTGTGATAATATAGTGGGTTGTAATGTATAATAATTGAAATAACTTAATTTTCATTTTTCTTAATTCACAGGTTGCATGCAATTTGAACCAAAGGTAACTTAAAGTGGATTTAGCATTATGTACATTAGGTAATTGTAAAATCTTGGAAATATTTTTAGGCGTGAAAGGTACTTTATGTATAAACCCAATTGTATGTAATTACTTTCAATAGAAGAAAATGATTTTGTGGTTTTTTAAAAAATCACCAGATATTTTATTCATCAGATTTTTATGTGCTGATTTGTGTAAAAGTTTATGACTATACTAAGTGAAACATCTTTAAAAAATTATGCTTATCAAATTCAAGTAGAATAGTGATGAGTTCAATATTGCAACTTGCTGTTTTGAGACAAGTATAAAAGTGTAACCTTTTGTCTTAAGACAGGGGTCTGCTACCTTAAACACTTTAAGAGCTATTTGGACCCCTTTCCCACAGAAAGAAAACTACAAAAACTACAAAACCTGGGTGGGTGTGGCCAACTCGATGTCCCTCGCTTCCACCCAGTCATATGACCCCCTTAGTCACGCCTACCCAGCCGGTCATTAGGACAGAGAACCAGGAACCACAAAACCCTTCTCTCTGTCTCTCTCCCTCCCTCCTTCCCTCCCTCTCTCCCTCTTTATATATCTCTTTATGCCTGTCTCACCCTTTCTCCCTCTATCTCCCCCTTCTCTGTATCTCTACCTATATCTCGCCCCCTCTCTCTGTCTCTCCCTCCCCTCTGTATCTCTCTCTGTGTGTTCTTCATTTTGGAAATCCAGGCTGGCTGAGGAACGAGCGCGAACCACAGTGGAGGCTTCCTTTCAGGTGACCCTCCTTCTCCACTCACGACCCCCTGACTAATTGTGGTGGGGCCAGAGTGGGCGCACAAACAGAGCTCCTCAAGCGAGCAGTTGCCCATACGTTCCTTTGCTGCGCTTTAGCCAAACCCACCTGCTCACTTGTGCTGACACATCCGGCCAGGGGGTCACAGGAGGAGGAGGAAGATCGCCCGAATGGAAGCCTCCACTGCAGTTTACATTTGTTCCTCAACCAGCCTGGATTTCCCAAAAGAAGAAAGAAAAGGAGTAGTGAAGAGCCCCAAGAAGAGCTTGCCAGCTTGGCCCAACCTTGACTTTCCTGACCTGGGATGGGCGTGTGAGGTTCGGTGGGACCAGTCCCCTTTTCCCACTGCCCTGAGCTGCTTAAAGCTGCGGCTGGGCACTGTGGGCCCGTCTCTCTTTCCCTTGTTCCCTCTAATTCCCACCCCGCCAGCCCTCATGTTAGTGAGGCTGGCATCGGTCGCAGCCGGGTCGGGCCTGTGTCTTGGGGCAGAGAATAGGTTGCACGTCTCCCCAAGTGACCGAGGCACGCCCAGGACCAACAAGGGCTGGAATAAGCTCCAGTAAGAGTGAGGCTCCGGAGAATCAACCCCGGCTGCTTCTCCATCCTCTGCCGTCTCCCTTACCTTCTCAGGCCAGGTGAGGAGTGACGGGGAGGGGCCAGCCAGTGATGGGACAGGGAGCTGCCGCAGAGGGTCCAAAGAGCTGGTTGCTGACACCCGTCTTAAGTATATCTTCACCGACAAATATTAAGGGATGTTGAATTTTTATTATGAAAAAGTCAAATAACAAGTTTCCATAACTGGTCAAATTCTGGGTATGATTTATGTTCTTAAGTCAAGAAATCTACTTTCTTATTGAAATGTTAATATTAGCTACATAGCTAACAAATATAGTTTAAAATTAGATTGGTACAGTTACCAATCAGGTAGACAAATCCCTGTTCACAATGTAAAAAATAAATAATTTTATGAATTTTGTTGATCACAAAGGTACTTAGTATTTACCTTCTTTCAATAATTTCTCCTAATCTTTTGGTTGTCTGGATTTTGTTTTTTCTATTCCTTGAACTATTTGTAAATTCTAGGATTTTTTAATTAGTTTTCGACCAGTGTTTTTTTCTGATAGTAACTCCATAAAAATCAACTTGTTTTTCACTTAGTTTATTTCACTTAGATCAGTTGTGCTTGACACAAATAAGTTTCTTTAATTAAATATTTCATTTGTATTCTATAATAATAGATGTTTTTTATATACTGCTTCTCATTTTTTTTTTAAAACAGCAAGAGGGAATCCCATATAATTGTATTTTTGTTGTTGTACAGAATGAAGACTCAGCTTGAGCTGATGCAGATGGCATCTGGTCATGAAGATCAGCCAGAATGCAAACAAATACAGCTAGATATAAAATCTATAGTTAAGGATATTTCAGCCTTGACTATCACTGAAGTTAGTTTGGATATTCCAAAAGGTAGGATGATACAGCTATTGAAATGATTCATACTTACTTTAAAAGCTTTTCTTTATATAAATAGGGAACTTTTCCCTTTGTATTTATGTTTCATTTCCTCCACTAATTGTAAACATGGAAGTTATGGCTAAAACTATTTCACTGTATTTAATATAGTCTATATAAACTATATTTAATATAGTCATCAGTATAAAAGACAATACATTTTTCTTTTTTACCTTTCATCTTAGCTGACATTCCTTCCGGAAATGGTGAACCTTCTACATCTGTAAGTCCTGAAAACAAATGGGAAGATAAAATTGAACAAGATAAGTTTCATGTAAGTTACTGTATGTAGAAGATGGTAATAGATGTTTCAGTTGGTCTATGAAAACATTTTTTAATTTAAATATCTTTTTTTAGCCAGTGCCAGGAAAAGATGTTTTGGAAAATGGTAAGAATATTCCAACTCAGTATATGTCAGTGTCAGCAACTACTAAATTTCAAAACATGAGTCATGAGGTAAGATTACATGTTTCGTCTTAATGCCTTTGTAAATCAAATGTAAGCTGGATACTTTAAGGGCTCCTGTATCTGGCTAGATACTATCCTTTTTAACCCAATTGCAGTGACCTCACAAATAGAGAGAGACTTCAATAAAATATTCATATCTCTTCTCTTTTCATCTTGAAACACATTTGTTTATTTGTGTCAGAAGCATCACAATTAAAATAAGTCATATTATACAACATAACATTTAAAATATAAAAGATTAAAGTATGTACAAATCAAAGAAATCTTGCCCAGGAACTAGCAGTGTTAATTGCGTTCTGCCATGCTGCCATGAGGTCCTCAAGTGTACCCTGATCAGGACAAAAAGAGCAGGTATACATATGTGTTATGCCATTGCCTGATCATCAGCATATAATTGTTAGTACCTTCAGGGAGTGGCTGTTCATTTGTATAAATATAAAAAATAATTGGAGCCAATACACTACCTTAAGCTATTTCTTTGGTTCTTGCATCTACTTCGCCTGGAACTCCACAAGAAATATACGGTTGTCAAGCAGATTCCTGATGATATTTATATATAAAATCTTTAGTCATGTCATATGAACTTTTTGCTTCACTCTCCTAAGATTAATGGTATCATGCGGCTGTAAGATCTATGAATGAAGTTCCTGTTACATTGCCCTTTTGGAATCCATCTTTGATATACTGGGTTAAATTCAGGATGTGCGTGATACAACTTTTTTCAGGGTGAAATCCAACCTTCTGTGGTATGAGAAAGTATTCTACAGCTACAGTGAGGTGATTTTGTATCAAAGATACAAAATAGGTATGGCATAAGAGAGAATTGAACTGTATTTCTTAGGGTTATTGGCCTCTATCTAGTTTTAAAACTTCTACAACTGTAACCTTTCGCCAGACACTAGGAATCTTACATTGTTTCAAGCATTCAGTTAAACATTTCTAGTAGTCACTGTCTTGCTTTCTGCCCCAATTGATTTATCTGCTCAATGAGGATGTCATCCAAAGTAACAGCTTTCAGTGGCCTACTCTTCCCTATAGCTTTTCCAAATCAGTCAGTGTGATTGTCTGGATTTGTTTTCTCATTTTGTCTCTCATAGTTGAGGTCTATTTATGATGTCAATTACAGGCCTCTCATCTTTTTAAGTGAGAGAACTTGCACAATTGGTGGCTGACTAAATACTTTTTTGCCCCACTGTATACTCTCCATATTACTTGGATAACATTTTGAAAAAAGACAAATTATGATTCGCCCTATAATAATAATAATAATAATAATAATAATAATAATAATAATAATAATAATAATAATATAATCTTATTCTTTGCTCACTGTGCTATTTCTGGGTATTTATTTAGTAATATCTAACTATATTTAAGTACTATAACATGTAACTTAGTAATATAAAGAATCCTTCAAGTCAGTTCTGACTCCTGTTAACTATGTGACTATTGTAGTTTTGGAGGGCAATAACACAAAATTGGTTTGGTATTTTTTACCTTACAGAATGTTTTTTTCAATTTACGGTATAACCTACATTAGAGATTTGGGGTTTCCTGGTTTATTAACAATGTTCACCATTGTTCAGCTTTTTAAAGATCACCCAAAGTCAGTTCAGTCAGGTCACTGCTACATTCTAGATAAATCTGAAATGCTGGTAGAAAATAATTATAAAACCAGTTAATCATTTTGGGAAATTTGCAATAAGTATGGTATCCTCTTCTATTTTAGGAGCTGCGTTATATACATTACATGAAACGTGAAGTACATTCAGATGAATTACATGCAGAGAATTTACATGAAAGAAATACATTGCCAAAATTTTGCTTTTCCAAAAAGGTAATTTCAGGAAATGGCTTGTTTTGCCTAGATGTTGAAACACATAATCAGAAGAAACAAAATTCGCAAAAACTACAACGACAAAGTGGCAATAAATGTAGTTTATCAAATTCCCTTGGTTTTGCATTCAAAACACAAACCCCAAACTTCAATTTTTGTGGCTCAAGTAGTAGTTTGAATATATTAGACCCAAAAGGCACTCAAAATGACACCAAGAAAACTAACCTGTTGGAAAATACTAATAGATGTCTTAAGACAGAAAAACCTAGGCCAACTCCTGTAGAAATGTATCCTTCTAAAACCCTGTTCTCATTTACTGCATGCCCAACTATATCTGAGACAACTATACAACAAAAAAAGACTTTAAAACCAGTCTCAACAGAAGTTACGGAGCATTTTTCAAATTTTGGTGCCAACTTGAAAGTATCATCTACTTCATCTTTCCAAAAACAAAAGTTAGTGTTGTCCACTTCCTTTCTGGAAAATCCTAAAAGCAAAATTTGCAACCTGAGAAATATAAATGGGAAAATTTCTTCATCCTTCTCTACAAAAATTGCTGCTACTACTACTATTAGTACTAGCACAGCCATCAGTTGTAATCCAAATATTGTTGTTACTGGAAAACATTTTCCTTCAGATTTATTTTCTGAAAGTAATTGTTTTGAGACATCTAAACAGAACATTTCAAAGCAGTCACCAATACCTAGAAGTTTCTTTTCAAATAATTGTACTTGGACGGGAAATACTCCATATATATGTTGTGCCAAAGAAGTTTCCAGAAATAATTCTGAGACTTTGAATTCCCCCTCAGTGTCTTTCAATAAAACTCAATATGCTTATAATAAATTAGAAATTAACTCAAAAGCTAAAACTGCATTTGAAAAAAAACCTGCTTCATCCAGAAAAAATGGACCTCTGTATCAGAAACAAAAAGCAGCATGTCATTCATTATTCTTCATGGACACATGTCTAAAATCTCAAAATGATATTCTTGTTTCTCAGCAAAATTTAGTCTGTGATTCAGATGCAAGCAGCCCTTCAGTTTCCACTGGTCATAATGAAAATAATGTTTTAGAAAGTCATCCATTAGCTGTCCAAGAATATAGATCTCCTTCAATACTTAATGAAACAAATTGCACAGCAAATTCAGATCCTGATGTTGAAGATGTAAACGAAGGGTCCACTGTTAGTGACCAAAGCACGCTGTCAGATGATTTTTCTGTTTTTGAAGAGGACTTAGCTGGATTCTGAGCCTATGTAAACAGAATGAAGCAGTTTACCAAATATAAAAATAGTTATTAATTTTCCTTCAGAGGAACATGATAAAATTAAATTTCTTTCCTGATGTTTTAGTAGAACCAGATACAATATTTTGAACCATAGTGCCAGCATTTTTTTCTCATTACATGTAGAATATTAGCATTCTCATAATAATCATTTGGACAAATAGTTGCAATAATTTTTCTTACATATTTTGTAAAACTTATGTAAAACACTAGACCTGGTTTTGAATATGAATTCATCTTCAAAAAAGTCAATTATTTATAAAGGCAATAATGAATACTATTTTTCTTGTGAATTGAGTTTACTCAGGTTTATTTGTTTTTAGAGCTTGTGGCGAAATGTTTCCTTTCTTGTGATTAAAGTCGAATGTAAATCAACATTAAACCTTATGTCTCTTTCCAGTACAGGAAATCATGTTTCATAGTAATGGATTGAACTTTCAAAGCCATTTACAATAGCATTTACATTTGTTTCCCGTTCCAAGGATTAGAAAGCCATGCTCTCTAAAGCTGGAATATATACATCTACTGTAAAACATTATAACTAATTTTTATTTTGTATCTGTTTCTATCATAGAAAGATCTTCCTTTAATAATTATTTAATAATTTTCTAATAATTATGTATTTAGATTTTTTTATTTATCTGCAAATACAGCTTTCTAATACAATATGGGAACTTTTGTTACTAGAATTCTGCTAAAACCTTTTGGAATTAATAATTATCTACTTTGGACAGCTGCAGAAATAATATACCCAGAACATAATATATAGTTCAATTAATTTAGAAGATAAGGTATTAAAATAAATTGCTTTATATACAGTTTCCTATAATGTATTCCCTATGTCATGTTGACCACATTAATATCATATGGAAAAAGTACTTAATTTTACAAAATAAATTATAAAATGTGACTATCACTAGTATATTCTATAATTTTTTTAAAAGGCATGTCTTTCAAGAACAACTGTACCCTTTTATCAAGGCATTAATTGTAAACAATATGATTGCAAATTCTGTTTTCTCATTCCATGTTTTTATATCATTGCCACTGATCCCCCAAATTGGTTACAGGGCAACATTCTGGAATTTTCTTTTCAATCAGCTAATTTTGTTACAATTAGTTACATTGCAGTTTTTAAAACATCTCAAACATACAAATCATTCCTTGTTTTGAGGCCCTCGGTTACTTTGATTCTGTTACGTGTGATCTTTCATGTATTAATTTGCATTAAGAATTGCTTCCAAATAAACCTGCATTAAGACTGCACTGCTAAGAGACATAGCTGGTATTCCACTTGTCTCTTGCATATTCATTCTAGCTCAGGCCGTTCCTTGAAAATTACACTGCTTAATTCTTTTGTAAGGGTCATTGAATACCTTATCTGCCCTCTCCCTCAAACTGCATTCTTAGAAGTCATATACTGGAGTAATCAGTGTGTCATAAGAAACAGTTAGTAGGTAGTAATAATGGGTAGAGCAGGATGATGCTTGATAAAGCTGACATTCTTATGTGCCCATAATTTTATTTGTTGTTTTATATAGCACCAAACTGACATTGGTTGATCTTTAAAAAAAGTAACATAGGGAAGGAAAAGCATACTTATTTTCATATAAGTGCTAAGAGAGAAGGAGAAATATATATGTCCATGTAGTCACAAGGAGTCAAACTTGGCTTGGAGGACTAAAAATCCTTCTGAGACTGCATTTTTTTTGGATGCGTTACAATGATTAAGCAAGTATTTTAAGGAATAATGTTCTAACTTGTTATGCAATTGAACCCAGTATTTTCCACAGTAATGTTTTTTCAGATATTTTTGCATTGTATAGTATTTAGTAAATTTAGTATTCCACATTGTTCTCTAAAATTAAAAACCAAAGCATATTTTTAAAACTCAGTTAATTCCACAGGATTTAGAAATCCAATGTACTATGGTAACTTTAAAACTAGAAAGAGTGAAAAATGGGAAGAGGGGACAAAACAGATTATCCAAAAATCAATTACTAAGCTTATTCCTTCCTATAGATTCATTGAAGTACAGTGCAACACGTTTTTGTACTTGGAAAAGAAGCAGTTGAACAAAAGAGAGAAGCATTTTTATTTTCAAAGCATTTCACAGTTGACATCCAGAAGAACAAAGTAAGCAGAATGCAAAAGCAACAGAAATGGGAGGGTGTGTAAAAGAGGGAACTTTGCTGTTGGTCCTCCTCACACAAGAAGGTGGGCAGCACCTAACTGAATGAATAATAAAAGTGTACAGATACGGTTGGCTAGATCTTATATTCCTTTCTGTCACAATACTCTTATACAATGATGTACAGTTTATTTTTACTCTACCTTTTAGTTCCTTCAACAATTAATTAGGTTTACAAAATGAACAGTTACAATTAAAAATCAGTAAATAAGCACTGGTAGATGATCAAAAACTCACATTTACTACACTCTTCCAAGCAAACATTTTAGACATCCTGAACCCAATGCCCAAAAAACAACCCAAGTTATTAAGTGCTTTTCTAAAAAGCCAAAAGGTTTGGGGCAACTATTCATTGAGGGGAGGGAGATCATTCCAAAGGGCAGGTACCACAACTAAAGGTACACCTGGTAGGTCCCTTCAGAGTGTTTTGTTTCCTTGTAGGGCATGTGGGCAGGCAGATACCATTGAAGAAAGGGAATTCTGTTAATAGCGTATCCATTTTAGACCTTTAGATAACATCCTGAATTATATCTGGAAGCTTGTAAGAAGCCCGTTCACCTGGTTAATGGGGTTCACAGGTGAAACTCGAAAAATTAGAATGTGCAAAAGTTCATTTATTTCAGTAATGCAACTTAAAAGGTGTAACTAATATATGAGATAGACTCATTACATGCAAAGCAAGATAGTTCAAGCGGTGATTTGTCATAATTGTGATGATTATGGCTTACAGCTCATGAATATCCCAAATCCACAATCTCAGAAAATTAGAATATTGTGAAAAGGTGCAATATTCTAGGCTCAAAGTGTCCCACTCTAGTCAGCTAATTAAGTCATAACACCTACAAAGGGTTCCTGAGCCTTTAAATGGTCTCAGTCTGGTTCAGTAGGAATCACAATCATGGGAAAGACTGCTGACCTGACAGTTGTGCAGAAAACCATCATTGACACCATAAGGAAGGAAAGCCTCAAAAGGTAATTGCAAAAGAAGTTGGATGTTCCCAAAGTGCTGTATCAAAGCCCATTTATAGAAAGTTATGTGAAAGGGAAAAGTGTGGAAGAAAAAGGTGCACAAGCAGCAGGGATGATCACAGCCTGGAGAGGATTGTGAGGAAAAGGCCATTCAAAAATGTTAGGGACTTTCACAAGGAATGGACTGAGACGAGTCGATGCATCAAGAGCCACCACACACAGACGGATCCTGGACATGGGCTTCAAATGTTGTATTCCTCTTGTCAAGCCGCTCCTGAAGAACAAACAACATCAGAAGTGTCTTACCTGGGCTAAAGAAAAACCCCTGGTCTGCTGCTCAGTGGTCCAAAGTCCTTTTTTCTGATGAGAGCAACTTTTGCATCTCATTTAGAAACCGAGGACCCAGAGTATGGAGGAAGAATGGAGAGGCATACATTGCAAAATCCTTGAAGTCCAGTGTGAAGTTTCCACAGTGTTGATTTGGGGAGCCATGTCATCTTTTAGTGTTGGTCCACTGTGCTTCATCAAGTCCAGGGTCAACATAGCCATCTAACAGGAGATTTTGGAGTACTTTATGCTTCCTTCGCAGATGAGCTGTATGGGGATGGTGACTTCATTTTCCAGCAGGACTTGGCACTTGCCCACACTGCCAAAAGCACCAAAACCTGGTTCAGTGACCATGGGATTACTGTGCTTGATTGGCCAGCAAACTCGCCTGACCTGAACCCCATAGAGAATCTATGGGGCATTGCCAAGAGAAAGATGAGAGACATGAGACCGAACAATGCAGAAGAGCTGAAGGCCTCTATTGAAACATCCTGGTCTTTCATAACACCTCAGCAGGGCCACAGGCTGATAGCTTCCATGCCACGCTGCATTGAGGCAGTAATTGCTGCAAAAGGGGCCCAAACCAAGTACTGAATACATATGCATGCTTATACTTTTCAGAGGACCGATATTGTTCTATGTACAATCCTTGTTTTATTGATTGCATGTAATATTCTAATTTTCTGAGATTGTGGATTTGGGGTTTTCATGAGCTGTAAGCCATAATCATCACAATTATGACAAATCATGGCTTGAACTATCTTGCTTTGCATGTAATGAGTCTATCTCATATATTAGTTTCACCTTTTAAATTGCATTACTGAAATAAATGAACTTTTGCACTATATTCTAATTTTTTGAGTTTCACTTGTATATGGGTGTACTTAAGTATGCTAAACCTATCCATGTCACTGCATCATGGGCCATTTGAGGCTTCAATGTGGTCTTCAAGAGTAACCTCACAAAAAGTATATTTTATAGTGTAACTGAGAGGTAATAAGACCAGAGGTGGGTTGCTTCGAGCGAACCAGTAGTGGTATTTTGGCCTTGGTCGTCCACACCGGCAGCTACCCAGGCTGACCAGGCCCCCGAACCCCAGTCGACAATGCTGTTGCCAGCATTTTTTTTACTGATTTTTTCACGGTTTTTACTGATTTTTTCATGTTCTGTGTATGCGCAGAACAATTTACTCTCAACTGCACGTGCAAAACGAACCAGCAGCAACACTGTCAGCAACCCACCTCTGAATAAGACGTGTGACAGCAAGCTAGGATTCCTCGTCTAAGAATGGATATAATTGGGGAAGATGAATTTGGGCAAAGATTATCTGGTTGTAGGTGACATCTGCTCTTTGAAAAGAAATGGGATTCAGGAGAAGACACCAAATTGCACACTGGATTTGTGCAGGATAATATAACACCATTCATTTCCAAAAATAATCACTCATCCCTTTGTCTTGGTATCCTGATAAACACGTGAACTAATTTTTGCCTACTATGGGTGATGTCCACTGATAATTCCAATTGAAAATGACTGCTTTATTTTTGTTAAAGTTCTTTCATCATTCATCAGTACAAAACCCACCAATTTATGCCTCAAAGGCAAACAAATGCCTTTATATACTTTTAAATTTATATTTATATACTAAATATACCTTTATGAGACTGACAGAATACCCTATAATTATTTGTTGCCTTGTCATTCTTAACAAGAATTCAGATGGCGTTATAAGGCACCACTGTAGAATGCTGCTTTTAAATTCCTTAACATATATTACACTCTATATCAAAAACAATTATTATATATAACCATATTTTTGCAAGTATATAGTCCAAAGTCTGTCCCTTCTAATTGTGGAGATGGGAATGTAGAAAATATCCAAAATACACTTTCAAATCAACTATAAAATACTAGAAAGAAAGATAGAAAGATTAAAAACATTTAAGTGGGCTTTTTGGTATATAGAAGGAAACCTATGAATGTTTCTGAGGTTCAAGAATTTAGCAAGGAAAGAAAATATAATAGAGGGATCTGCCTATAGAAAACATTTAGAAGCTGTTGTTTTCACTGTAACATGATGAAGACACTGAAGGATAATAGTTAATAATAGTACACTGTTTTCTTAATTAAACAACTACAGGTGAAACTCGAAAAATTAGAATATCATGCAAAAATTCATTTATTTCAAAAATGAAACTTAAAAGGTGAAGCTAATATATGAGATAGACTCATTACATGCAAAGCAAGATAGTTCAAGCGGTGATTTGTCATAATTGTGATGATTATGGCTTACAGCTCATGAAAACCCCAAATCCACAATCTCAGAAAATTAGAATATTACATGCAATCAATAAAACAAGGATTGTACATAGAACAATATCGGACCTCTGAAAAGTATAAACATGCATATGTACTCAGTACTTGGTTTGGGCTCCTTTTGCAGCAATTACTGCCTCAATGCGGTGTGGCATGAAGCCATAAGCCTGTGGCACTGCTGAGGTGTAATGGAAGACCAGGATGATTCAATAGTGGCCTTCAGGTCTTCTGCATTGTTTGGTCTCATGTCTCTTATCTTTCTCTTGGCAATGCCCCATAAATTCTCTATGGGGTTCAGGTCAGGCGAGTTTGCTGGCCAATTAAGCACAGTAATTCCACAGTCATTGAACCGGGTTTTGGTGCTTTTGGCAGTGTGGACAGGTGCCAGGTCCTGCTGGAAAATGAAGTCAGCATCCCCATAAAGCTCGTCTGAGGAAGGAAGCATGAAGTGTTCCAAAAGCTCCTGGTAGATGGGTGCATTGACCCTGGACTTGATAAAGCACAGTGGACCAACCACAGCAGATGACATGGCTCCCCAAATCAACAGAGACTATGGAAACTTCACACTGGACTTCATTTTTATTTTTTTTTAGACATTTTATTAAGATTTATAGGCCGCCCTTCTCCCTGAGGGGACTCAGGGCGGCTTACAATCACAGGGAAGGGGGTGCAATAATAAAAGACAAACAGTGAGTGAACAAAATAAAATAATAAAACACAACTTGCATTCAACAGTCAACACTCGGGCGGGTAATTTAAGAACTTATCCCCAGGCCTGCTGGGAGAGCCAGGTCTTAAGGGCCGTGCGGAAGGTCTGGATGGTGGTGAGGGTACGAATCTCAACGGGGAGATAGCAATAGCAATAGCAGTAGACTTATATACTGCTTCATAGGGCTTTCAGCCCTCTCTAAGCTGTTTACAGAGAGTCAGCATATTGCCCCCAACAATCTGGGTCCTCATTTTACCCACCTCGGAAGGATGGAAGGCTGAGTCAACCCTGAGCCGGTGGGATTTGAACCGCTGAACTGCTGATCTAGCAGTAGCCTGCAGTGCTGCATTTAACCACTGCGCCACCTTGGCTCTTCCACAGGGTCGGAGCTGCAACAGAAAAGGCTCTCCTCCGTGTAGTCGCCAGTCGACATTGACTGGCAGATGGAATCCGGAGGAGGCCCAATCTGTGCGATCTAATCTGTCGAAGGGAGGTAATCGGCAGAAGGCGGTCTCTCAAGTACCCAGATCCACTACCATGGAGTGCTTTAAAGGTGGTCATCAATACCCTGAAGCGCACCCGGAGATCGACAGGTAGCCAGTGCAGCTCGAGGAGGATGGGTGTAATGTGGGCGAACCGCGGTGCGCCCACTATCACTCGCGCGGCTGCATTCTGGACTAACTGCAGTCGCCGGATGCACTTCAAGGGCAACCCCATGTAGAGCCCATTGCAGTATTCCAGCCTAGAGATCACAAGGGCTCGAGTGACTGTTGCGAGAGCCTCCCGGTTCAGGTAGGGCCGTAACTGACGGACCAGGCGAACCTGGGCAAATGCCCCCCTGGTCACAGCCGACAACTGATGGTCAAAAGTCAGCTGTGGATCCAGGAGGACTCCTAGATTACGGACCCTATCTGAGGGGTATAAAATTTGACCCCCCAGCCTGAGTGTTGGAATATCGGCCAAATTGTTGGGAGGGAAACACAACAGCCACTCGGTCTTGTCCGGGTTGAGTACCAGTTTGTTAGTGCTCATCCAGTTCTTAACGGCCTCAAGACCCTGGTTCATCACGTCCACCGCTTCATTGAGTTGGCACGGGGCGGACAGATACAGTTGTGTATCGTCCGCATATTGATGGTATCAAGCATCTTGCTGTGTGTGCCTCTCCATTCTTCCTCCATACTCTGGGTCCTTGGTTTCCAAATGAGATGCAAAAGTTGCTCTCATCAGAAAAGAGGACTTTGGACCACTGAGCAACAGACCAGGTCTGTTTTTCTTTAGTCCAGGTAAGATGCTTCTGATGTTGTTTGTTGTTCAGGAGCGGCTTGACAAGAAGAATACAACTTTTGAAGCCCATGTACAGGATCCCTCTGTATGTGGTGGCTCTTGATGCACCGACTCCAGCCTGAGTCCACTCCTTGTGAAAGTCCCCAACACTTTTGAATGGCCTTTTCCTGACAATCCTTTCCAGGCTGCGGTCATCCCTGCTGCTTGTGCACCTTTTTCTTCCACACTTTTCCCTTCCACATAACTTTCTATTAATGTGCTTTGATACAGCACTTTGGGAACATCCAACTTCTTTTGCAATTACCTTTTGAGGCTTTCCTTCCTTATGGTGTCAATGATGGTTTTCTGCACAACTGTCAGGTCAGCAGTCTTTCCCATGATTGTGATTCCTACTAAACCAGACTGAGAGACCATTTAAAGGCTCAGGAACCCTTTGCAGGTGTTATGACTTAATTAGCTGACTAGAGTGGGACACTTTGAGCCTAAAATATTGCACCTTTTCACAATATTCTAATTTTCTGAGATTGTGGATTTGGGGTTTTCATGAGCTGTAAGCCATAATCATCACAATTATGACAAATCACCGCTTGAACTATCTTGCTTTGCATGTAATGAGTCTATCTCCTATATTAGTTTCAGCTTTTAAGTTGTATTACTGAAATAAATGAACTTTTTCACGATATTCTAATTTTTTGAGTTTTACCTGTATATACAAATATCCTCCATTTAGATTTACAGAAATATATTAGTTTACCTTTGTATTGTGCACAACATGTGTCAATTTTATTGAATCTTGCAGCTGGATTAGGATACCTATATGCATGCCTATATCAGTTATGCTTATGATATATTATTTTAAAATGATTAGCATATTGGAATTTAACAGATTGTCTCGAACTAGATAAATCTAAATGTGGATCCACTAATATTTGTTAACACTATTTTAAAGTAAAAGACCAAAGAGACAAAGTGCTGTTTTAAATCCAGTGACCTATTATTTTTCATACCTGATTGCAAAGTTTCTCAGCAGTATAAAAAATTCTTTGTCATAATTTTTAAAAATATTATCACAATGTTAAATTCTCATGTACTTTTTAAGTCAGCAATTAAATTTATTATAGAATTAGGAACATCAGACTCCCTGTTTAATTTGAGCTCCAAATGGAAAACTTCTGAAGGCAAAGAAATGGCACCATCATGAGCACTAATGAATTGACTGGCATATACGTGGTGCTTACATGTTATTATAATTAGTCATAATAAAAAAGAAACTATTTCATATACTTAAACGATGAAAAATTAGGGTTATGCCACATTCTTAGTTCCAAAAATAGTAGTAATCTCACAATATCTCTGTCCATCCATCCATCTCCAGATGAAAACCTTACTATTCTTTTTCCTAATGTTTTGAATGTTCCAAAGGTACTTTTTCAGGAGGCAACTTGATACTCTTGTTTTTTTCTTTGAAGACGTTTTGCTTCTCATCCTGACTGGATGGTGGGGAATGAAAGGATTTATATTCCTTGTAGGCTATTGGTCATCTGCATCCTAGGGTCTTTGAAGCAGTTGGAGATTTATCTGTGTCCTCGGGGTCACCTGAGTAGTACTAATGGTTCCTGTAGTCTGCAATTTTTTTCTGGAAATCCATTCATACTCCCACACCAGGGTGTTCATCCCAAATTGCATAGTTAAAAGCAGTGGTGGGATTTAAAAAAACCAGTTCTCTCCCCTAACGGCCATTTTGCAGGGGGGGGGCATGTGTGTTCGTGTTCCCCCACCATGTACAACATGAATTGCAAATCCAGGAGCTTGAAAAAAGTTCCCAGAGAAGATGCAACACATCAGTTCCTCATGGGAGTTTCAGGAGGCCCTGCATGGATGCCCTCCCCAAGCTTCCCGCACACCCACCATGCCCAGATCCTCACTCAGCCTCATCTTGACCCTCTGGCTAATGCCCACCATTGGCTGCACCATGTCGGTGCTTGCAGATGACTGGTACAGACTTCAGCTCCCATCTTCCCTAGCTGGCCAGGGCTGGCCCATCTGGAAGGGTACCACAGGCAGGGCATGGGGGACACGCTCCGGAGAACACGTGCTTGATCATCCAATATGTGGTGTGTATCTTCTGAAAGTACCTGAGTGAGAAAGCTCAAAGCCCCAACCTCGAGACCATGGACAAGGGAGCACTATGCTGCATGTTGCTCTCTTTCTACACCAAGGCATGTTCCAAGAGTGGGCAGCACCACTCAAAGTGGTCGCTCATCAGTATCCGCAGCTTGCTCAACTGCTATCTCAACAAACCTTATTGCCACACCCTCAACCTCACCAATTACCCAGAGTTTTGTGCCACTACCCTGACTCTGCCCGCCGTCATCCAGAAGCTGGAGGATCAGGGCACCGGGTCGGTGGTGAAAACAACAAGCCGTTACATGCACTGACCTTCAGAAGCTCTACACGTGCAAAGTGTTCAGCACGCAGAGCCCCTTCAGGCTCCTTAGCAATATTTGGTTCAAGACATGCATGTACTTCTGCACACAGGGCCGCAAAACCAGCACAAGCTGGATGAGGGCGCCTTCGGATTGCCCATGGATGAGGACAGGTACAAGCGCACAGAGAGCACCAATGAGAATTTGCTGCACATATACGAAGTTGGCATGGAGTTCTGCCCTTATGCCAGTTTTGTGACTACTTGGGGAAGCGTAACCCGCTCTGCAAGGCTGTTTTTCAGCGCCCACGGGACCACTGCATTGAGAGCGATGTCACTTGGTACAAGAACAAGGCCAAGAATCTGCTGGGCACCTGCATGTAGATGCACTGCAAGGCGGCTAAGCTTTTCAAGACTTATACTAACCACTGCATTGGCGCAGTCTACATTGTTCAACTTCCTTCCAGGCGGGGAAAAAAAACCCTCCCTAAATTCCCAGTGGTGGGTTTCAAGCCAGGTTGCAGAGCAGATCCCACTGCCACCACAAAGGTTGAGCCACTTCTGTCCCAGAGCGCAGCAGCCCTGCAGCTGACTCTGCGCATGGCTCTAGGAAATGCTTATCCCAGCCAGGCCCTGCAAGTTTGCAGAGCACATAGGTGGCAGCCCTTAGGCAGCAGCGGGGGGGGGGGGGAGGTCTCCAGCAGAGGGGGAAGATATCTAACCAGTTTGCTGAACTCAGCAAAAAATTAGCTACCTGTTCTACTGAACTGGTGCGAACCGGTTGAATCCCACTAATGGCTAAAAGTCTGTAGAGATTCTCAGTCATCTAGGTCATGGTTGTCCCAAAGGTGCTTTTTCAGGAGGCAATTGAACTTTCTAGTTTTTTCTTTGAAGATGTTTTGTTTCTCATCCAAGAAGCATCTTCAGCTCTGACTGGATGATGGGGAATGGAAGGATTTATATTCCTTGCATATTACTTGAGTGTTATTCATGACTTAGTGGAAGGAGCAACTGACTTCTGTGCATTGTTTTTATTTCAAAAATGTCTGGTTTTATATCTGACCTTGATCCTTTAGGGCCTCATGTTATCTTTGCCAATTTGTTCCACAGCAAATAAAATGCCTTACTCTGCAGAACTTTGAAGACTGGAACTCTTACAAATTTATGGTATATAAATTAAGAACCAGAATGAAAGTTGTCAAAACTGGACTTTGAAAAATATGAGCAGATTTTGAATCCCTTAAATTGATAAATTATTTTTCATAATATTGAATGCATGGGACAGAGGATTAGTAACAGCAAACATAGAACTGCTGTCAGGCCTGCAATTATATTCCTTTTAGAATTTTGGCGTGCCACACTTTCTCTTATTTAAATATGCTGTTTCATTAGTATAGTTGATGGGAGGGGGGAATAGACAGGAGTGAGATCGTGGAATGTATTGTTATCATTCTTTTCTAGAAGTCAAGGTCATCTTTTGTCTTCGTTCTTTCACACCTGACCGGAAGCAGCTGGGTGTGGATGCCAGCATGGAAGAAGAAGATTGGACTATGTGATGGATTGTGGGTGTGGGGACAAGATCATGAACTTTTAACTGCGTGGAATTCTGATGTCATTTCCAGTATTGGGATTCCATAAGCACGATGCCAACATGTCTGTCTTATTAAATTGGAACTTTAAGGATAGTTTTGCTTTGGTATCTGATTTAATTCTGCGTGATATTTGGAACGCTGACAACTGCTTGATTATCTTTTTTGTATTATATTCTACTATTATGTAGTATTATGTTCAGGAGCTTTGGAAGGGTGGGAAATGCTGGTCCCTGAGAATGTTTCCATTATTGCTCCATCAATAAGAAAATTATATTCTACTATATAAAGTAGGAAGCCTCCATTATGGTAAATACTATTTTTCTTGCTAGTATTTAGATGTAAATACTAAAGATGTATGCTATGACGCCAAGAGAGATGGAGGAGCTGAGGAGTTTTGTGGATAAGAATATGGCTAGAGAATTCATTCAGCTGGCGAAATCTTGAATAGCAGCCTCCATACTTTTCAAAGAAAAGGATGGGTCCATGAGACTGTGCATGGATTTCTGTGTGATTATTGGTGTTTGCATCAAGAATATGTACCCTCATGAAGGACATGTTGGGGTACCTGCCCAAAGGGAAGGAGTTTACCAAATGATTTGAGGGAAGCATATTACCAAGTAAGAATTAAAGAGGGAGATGAGTGGAAGACAGTCTTAAATTGCCCCTTGGGATGGTACTAATTCTGAATATTGCCTTTCGGACTGCAGGGGCCCCCAACTGTGTTCATGCATCTGATAAACGAGGTGTTGAGCATTTGAACCTGTATGACATTCTTATCCCAAAACTATGGAGGAGCATGTGAAGTTAGTGTGTGAGTGCTCCTAGACTCTAAACTCTATGCTATACTAACAACATGTGATTTTCATAAGTCTAGCCTGGGCTATTTGGGGTACTTGATATCAAGTGAGGGGATAGAGATGGACCCTGGAAAGGTGAAAGCAATGCTGGAGTGGGAGGCCCCCCCGGACGAGAAAACAGCTGCTAGGTTTCTTGGGCTTTGCCAACTTCTATAGACAGTTCATTCCATCATTCTTCCAGATCGCTCTACCAATCACAGAGCTGCTAAAGACCTGGGGAGGAGGAATGAAGCCTAAGCCCAGTCAGCCTCTGAACTAGACTATGGAATGTCAAGTGGCTTTTGAGAAACTCAAGCAGTTGTTTGTGGCAGAGCCAGTGCTTAAACATCCGAACTCATATGAACCATTTGTCATCCAAGCTGATGCCAGTGATATGGCAGTGGGGACTATTCTACTTCAAAGGAACACCGAAGGGAAGCTGCAGCCCTGTGCCTTCATATCCCATAAGTTTACCAATACCAAAATGTGGTGGGCAGTGTGGGAAAAGGAAGCTTATGCTGTTCAATGGGCACTATTGACAGTGGGGTAGTTTTTGGAAGATAATAAGAGCCCGTTTGAAGTATGACCAGACCCTGCCATGAACAGCAACACCAGCGCGATGCGCCATGTGGCATCTGTCCTCAAGAGACCACAGAAGAAGTCAGGCAGCAGCGCAAGAGTTGTTGGGATGTGAGAGGCCTGGCTGCAGCAGTCCCAAGGTAAGCAAGTGCAGGGTGCATGGGGCAACTCCACCCCCGCTCCTACCCTAACTTGGTTTTTATGCATGCACCCTACCCCACCTCTACAACCAGATGATGGGCAGGACTTAACTAGGGGTTATATTTAGTGCAGGCATGAAAATCGGGTTGGGTCCAGAAGTGCGATTCAACCAGTTCTAGCCTATTCGCTTAATTTTCTAAGCAGTTCAGAGAACTGGTAGTTAGAAGAAATCTCCTTTTGTTTTTTCCCCACTTTACAGGGCTAATCCTGTAAGGAAGGCAGGAAAGAAACATTCTGGTGTTGTTTCTAGCCTAATCTTTATTGCCCTGCTTACACAAACTGCCTCTCCATTAACCCTTATTACATTCTTGGCAGTGTGCTTAAACTTACTGACTTCGGTTGTTTTTTCCCCCCCTTTGCTGGGACTTGATATTCTTAAAGGGAAGAGTTGTTTTAAGCTTTTTTACACTGTTGTTGGAAATACCTCCCTGTTGGAGTTTTTCCAGCTGGGATGCAATGGCCAGCACTTTGAAGGAATAATTGAATAACGAAGCAGAGCTGCCGGAAAGAAGCTGTTAATGACAAGGAACCAAGATGAGTGACATTCAGCAAGGCTTCTTGGCTAGCTAGACAATCAAATGTGAGTTTACATACCCTTTCTGACTTTTGGTCTAAAACTGGTTGTTGGTGAAGTTTAATTCTTTGCTTGGTGATGTTTAATCCTGTGTTTACTGGTGGGATCATTTTCCCTATTCATCTTTGTTTGGAAAGAAAAATGTTAATCTCTGTTCCTGAAAAGAAGCAGCTTCAGAAATCTGGCTAGTTCCTGTGTCTATTTGGTCTGGCAATTGGTTTAACAAGCAATAGCTACTGTGTTTGCTCCTTTGTTCCATTCTGGCATTAATTGCTTTCTTTGTAGTTAGGCTTATGTCAAGTGTTTAGACTTGAGCTTGTCTGGAGTGTGAGGCAAGGGCCTGGCAATGAGCTTGTGTTTTAGTTTTAAAAGGATTTAAACTTGTGATTTAATTATTTGTATTGTGTTTGAATTTTTTCCTGCCTGGTGGTTTGTTTTTCTATCTGGGGAGGGAGTCTTCTTTTACTGCTTTAGTGATTCTTGGCACTGTCCTTTTGGGGGGTTCTTCTAAGAGGCAGGATGCAAGCTTGGCACTGATTTTTTTTACTGCCTTTCTGGAGGGCATGTGATCTTTCTTTAAATCTGGATGATTTCCTTGGGATATCTTATGAGCTGAGTGAGACTAGCTGATATCTTTTAGTGGAGCAAATGGATCTAAGGATTTCTTCTCCTGGGTGTGCTCTTTCTGGAGAGCTTAAATGACCTCTCTGCTAAAGGGTTTCACTTTATGAGCAAGAGTTGGCTGCTGATAGTTATCATTGCATTTTAAACTACTTTAATTCCTCAAAGTTCTCTGGCACCCTGCCTGATTTGTAACTCCGGCTTGCAGGTATTTCTAATCTAATGATTGATGCAGGGCAGTTTTTTGC